>NW_018250931.1:507374-610980 GCF_001263595.1 Phalaenopsis equestris
TTAGGTAATTTGGAGGTGCCTAGGGGCAAAAGACCAAGTTAAGCATTCCACATAGAATTGGATAAATATCCATTCTAAATGAACCATGGATTAATATATTGTGAAGATATGGTGTATCTTAGTTCCAAGTCAACACCCCGGGTCAACCCTAAAGCCAAGTAATCCTGTAGGGATTCTTCTTAAATTCTCTTATAATGATCTTACCTACTAAATGCTAGAGGTTAAGATCAATATGTGGAATTTCAAGTTGAATAAAAAAAAGAGTTTTGAATTTCTAATAGTGGGGTACCTCTTCTAGTTTTCTAAGACTAGTCAATAGGAAAGTCCTATGGCTAGACCTAGGCTACTAAAGAAGTTTTCTAGACCTCAACCAAAAGTGAGGTCAACAGTTACAAGGTTTAAACCTAAGCATATGTCATATGTCCTCTACCATAGGGCTTCTTATGAGAAAAAGATAAATGATATAGTTTAAAAGTTTTCCACTCTAAGCATATGTCTTATGTTCACTACCCTAGGATTATTTTTTGCATGATAAGAACACAATAAATAATAAAAGAATAACAATATCACATGTATAAAGAAAATTTATATGATCAAGGGCAGTAAAAGAGAAGGTAATAGTTGCTGCCTCTGATGATATCTCGAAAGAATTGTAATTATATATTTCACGTGTGTATACATAAAAAGTAGACAAATGTGGGATATTTTGAAACTTGAATATGAACACAAAAGCATGCATGTTGTATAAGATTAGATGGTAGATATATGAAGGATCAGAACTCAGTATAAGTATATTGAGTTAGGGATGGACTCAACTTCAGGATCTTTTGCCTGACAATATTTTTCGAGGGACTTCTATATGTAACCATCGACATCTGTGTGTATAAAGCCAAGCTTGGGTAGAAATTACTGACAAGACAATCAAAGAAGGACAACTCTTAGCCTAATCAAGATGACTAATAAGTGAACACACATAATGTAACACCCAAAATTCTTGATTTTTGTCATGCATTAAACATTCATCTGACAGCCAAAAATTAACACCAAAGGAAAATATTTTATTATTATATTGTATATTTTATAAATCATACCTTCCACAAATCAGTCACATTGTTGGGCTAGAGCCACCAGTAGCCTTGGAAAGTAAGGTGCAACTTCTTACCAAATGTTGGCGAATAGTAGTATCAATCCTGCACCCTCACGAAGTCATCGAGTCAAGAAGTATAGTACTATTTTGTTATCTCAAATTTAATTCCTTTTACATCATCTCCCATATTACTAACACTTCGAACTTATAAGTTAGCTTGATGTTTCATATGAAACCATCGTAATTTGTGTATCTCCAATCACCAAGGAGGTTTGAGAATGTTATAGAACTCAAACCCTTAAGTATTGGATGTGTCATTGAGTTAAGGTGTGTTGGGTTAAGTTTTTGTGGAATTTAGTATTTTATTTAAATTTTTAGAATTATTTTGTTAAAGATAACTTCTTGTAAAAATTTATAATAAATCTAAATGACCTCTAAAATGCTTAAAATCTTGCCGAGACATTGAAATGTGATTTTAAACAATCTCAAAATTTTACCAAGTTATTTCTTTATCTAAAATTTTCATGAATTATTGAATTTACTAGCCAATTTTAAATGGAAAATAAGTAAAAACATTAATAATTTAAAACAATTTTTGCATATTTTTACTTGTTATGATTCAATTAACCTATGGGTAAAGACCTTACTCATTCTGGAATTCTATAAAAAAAGTTATTCAAGTTTTACCAAGAGGGATGTAATAGTAAATATTTAATTTGATATTTAAATCTCCTGCATTTAACCCAACTATATTTCTTAAGGGTTTCTAGTAAGTTAATTAACAATTATCTTCAGTAAGTTACCCTTTATGATTCATATTTTTATCTTTAATTAAATGAAAGACCGCTTAGGTATTTTGCAATTTTAAATATATTTGCAAATATACCCCTAAATCAACTTAAAACTTATAATTTTTGGCAATATTTTGTTGTTTATGTCTCACTTAAGAACTTTCATTTTGAACTTTAGTGATTTTGAAGTATATATAGTTTATTATGAGACTTCTAAAGTCCCCAGGGTAAATTTGTAATTTATGATATATTGTTAATTCTCCTTTATATGAACATACAAGCCTTTCCAACTTGAGGAGGGAAGTTTAAATCAGTGACTTAAACATTTTCAAACCATAAATTTCCTCCACTTAATCATCCAAACATTTGCATCTTCTAATGCTCAACAATTCATAAATTTACATTTTTACATTTTTCATGTTTTTAATGAGCTAATGAGAATCCTAACTAACCCCTTATATTTCATTCACCTTAGTAAACAATACATCATTAGTTTTGCTCTCTCTTTTTTTTCCTTTGATATGACCTATCATTCACTATTTAAGGGTTTGAAGGTGTAAATATAATATTTGCAAATACACCCCTAAGGTGAGTATCTTGCATAGGGGTGTATTTGATTACCATCTAATTACATGAACCAATCACCCATGGACTAATTAATATTTTACAAGTGATTTTGTATTTTTCTAAAATATATTTTTATTTCTCGAATTATTTAATTCCATAAAAATGAATTTATGGAGATATTTTATTTGAGTATTAAAAAATAAGTTTTTTGACTTGGAAATTTTATATCGATATTATATGGTCATGATTTTCATTAAGATAAATTTTGTTCCATTTTTTATTATATTTAAATTTTTTTTTATGGAGTCTGCTGATCAACCCCTTTAGTCAAGCTCCCGTCAAGTCTGGAAGTCCGCCCGGTGTGCCTATAATTCGAGAAACCCGCGCCATGATTGATCGACGGTCGGAGTCCGCTGATCAACTCCTTTAGCCACGGGATATCGAACCCCCGACCCGAGGGTCTTACATCAAAGCAGCCTCCAATGAGCCTTTTGGAAAGTCACATTTCTTTTTTTTTTTTTTTTTTTGTTGTTGTCAATTTACATGCACAGCATAAAATTCTTTATATTTTCATAATGAATATTTGGATCCCTATTTTATACAAAACTACCAAATTTTTGTATTCACATTCATAATATTCAAATTTTTAATATCATGCATATATAATATTTAAAATTGTATTTTTACATGCAAAAATTTAGAATTTAATTTTATCACACACGCTTTCCATTTATATCATATACAAAATATTTAGAGTTAATTTTTTTTTATTCACACGCACATACACTTAAATTCAATTTTTCGCATACATAAAATTTCATAAATCCTTTTTTTACATACAAAATATTTAAAAATTTTACTTTTTGCATTAAAAAAATATTTAATTTTAAATATGAGGCATTGAAATTATATTTTTTCAAACAAAGTATTTAAAAATTTATATTTTTTCTTTCATGCTAAATTTTAAATTTAACACTTAAAAAGTATTTTCCTCACATATCAAATACTTAAAATTTATTTTTACATATTAAAATACTTAATTTTCAAGCATAACTCGCGCCATATATAAAGAATAGATTTTGTTAAAGCTTAAATTTATGGAAATAAAACGTATATCATGCGTGGTATAATATATATATATATATTGATAAAAGAGTAGCTCGTGGCTCCATACGTGTTAATTAAAAGAGAAGTTACAAATTAGAGAGAAAATGAATCCCAACTAAAAAGCAAAAAATACAAAGAGGTCCTAGGGGTTCCATTGTCCACATAACAATGCCACACAAAAAAGAAAAAAAAGGAAAACTAAAAGGTATATAATACCCAAAAATACATGCATCCAAAAAAAATATATCAAGCAAAAAAAGTATACCCAAATTACATGTACACAGAAAACCAACATTAGTTGAAGAAACCAAATAAGAAGCAAACTGCGCCCAAATAAGTAAGCAAAAGCTAGAGCATCGAACAATCCCCCGAGGACTTCCAAGGCTCGCAAAAAATCCTGCAGAAAAACAAGCACCACACACTCCATCAAAAGATGCGTAAGGTCATAATAAATATAGAGTTTTGCAGGAAATCCCCCAAAACCAATAAAAAAAATCTAACCACATGACTCAGCAAGTCCCCCACTCCCCAACTCCCAAAGTTGATCAAGAGAAATAAATAACCAATGAACATATGGCAGGGAGTCCCAACTGAAACCCAATCCTCAACAACAAGCCATATATTGATGACTAAAAGGAGAAAATCCCATGCCATGTAATCCAAAACTTCAAAACCGAAGAAACACATCACCAGGGAATATAACACAAGACAAAAATCCATAGAAGCTGAAATGTTAACCCAACTAAAATCTGATATATGGAGTTTCAAGTAGGTCCCCATTAAGAAGAAGATGAAGTTGTGGAAGGGTAGAGGTTCCACTTATAACCTCATTAGCTTCTTTGCCCGTATGGGCTAACCAGTTCGCAGGAGAGTTGTCTTCTCTATAAATGTAGGATATTTGTATATTCAAGTTGTATCTATGTATAATATCCCGAATTCTATTCATAGTATAAATCAAATCCCACTGAGTCGTAGAAGCCCTTGAAAACACATCGATAAGGATTTGAGAATCTATCTCAAAAATAATATTGTAAATTTTAAGGCAAATTACAAGTTGTAAAGCCAATAAAAAACCCCAACTTTCAGCCTCCAAAGGAGATGAGACCAGTATCAGAGAGGGGAAGAAAAACAAACATTGCCCATAGTGGTTCCGAAGAAAACCCCCCCCATCAAAATTAAATTTTGACCCAATCTAAAGTTGGGGTTGCCATCTAAAGAAGATGTCCTTCCTACCCAATTTATACCGATCAGTAGTACCTTGTAAGCAGAGAGCACGACATGCTCGATGAAAATAAGCAATAATAGAAGGAGCACACCTATTATTGTCATATTTAGCATCATTTCTCTCCATCCAAATGGACCGAAGAACCACAAGACTATTATTGTCATATTTAGCATCATTTCTCGCCATCCAAATGAACCAAAGAACCACAAGAGGAAACCGAAACAACTTCGATTCAACTTGAGCCACATCTCTCCAAACTTTAAGAAAATCATCAATCAAAAAGGAATTCAACCATTTTATAGCAAAATGATTGCCCAAAATGTTCCAAGTATCAGCAGCAAAAGGGCAACTAAGGAAAAGATGTGTAACCGATTCAGAATCCCTTTTACATAAATAGCATTGGGAAGCCAATTTCAAACCTTTAAGCTTCAAAATGTCATCTAATGGTAGCATTTTGAGGAAAAATTTCCACAAAAGAATGAAATGGATGGAGAAATAAAACAATTCCAAATAACATGTCCCCATCTCCAATCACTAAACTGATAAAGGTTGGCAAAAAGCATTTTAGTAGGAGAAAGAGAACCAATAGATTTCCACATAGGGCGGTCCCTAGTATTAGTCTTTAGAGGTATTTTAGAAATCATAGTAGCTTGTGCACCAAAAACATTATTAAGTTTATTAACATCCCAATTATCATGAAGCCACAAATCAGAGAGAATGGAGTCATGCAAAAAACTAGATTGTAGAGGGATAATAACCTCACCTTGACCCCATTGGTCATGCCAGATCGAGATGTTGCCCTGTCCGACATCCCAAAAAATGAATTTCGAAGTCGTAGCTCTAGCCTTAATGATTGCTTTCCAAATCTTAGAGTCACCCATTTTTCAATGAGCCAATGTCGGGTGATATTTAGAACAATGTTTGTGGTACAAAAAATTAGCCCATAGGGAGTCATTTGAGTGAAATTTAAACCACAACTTACACATATTAATCTCAGAGATTTGGTTGAGACTCTTAAGCCCTAACCCACCAGCCTTCATAGGTTTGCAAACTTTATCAAAAGAAGACCAATGCTTCCTATTATGACTTTCAGAGCAAAGAAAATGATTAAATATCCTCTCTAAAATGTGTTGAGTGCTCCTCTTAAGATCAAGAATTTGCAAAGCATACATAGGAATGTTGAATAGAACACTTTTGAGCAAGGTAAGGCGGCCACCATTAGATATAAATATATTCATCCAGTCCTCAATTTTGGACTTGATTTTCCCAACAACATCATCATCAAATTGAATTTGTTTCCGGCGTCCCCTTAACAAATTAACACCAAGATACTTGAGAGGAAGAGTAGATGCATGACACCCAGTGAACGGAATAACCCAAGAAGCAATAGAGCGATTAACGTTCTTGCAAAAAAAGAGATTGCATTTATCTCTTTTAAATATTAATCCAGAAGTTTGTTGGAATTCCTTTAGCACCTTTATCAACAATTTAATAGCATTTTTACCGACATTAGAGAAATTGATAGCATCATCCGCATAAGCAAGGTGACTAACCAAAACCTTGTACTTATGTTGAAAGTGAGTATACATCTTTTTTGCTGCATTTCATTGATCAAACGAGAGAAATAATAAAAAAAACAATTATAAATAATAAAAAACAATTATAAATATCGTCGGAGATAAATGATCACCTTGTTTAATGCCTTTTTTAGCAAAAAAGAAACCATAGGTGTTATCGTTAACCATAATGCTGTAGTTGTTATTATGAAGCCATCTTTTAATAAGAGAAATGAAGTTGTGCTGGAAGCCACTCGCATACAAAATGTTGATAATGAAATCCCAATTGATCGTATCAAAGGCCTTTTTAATATCAAGCTTAAGAACCATATTACCGCCTCGACATTTCTTATCAAGATCCTCAATAAGTCTTGAGCAAGTAAGATATTATTAGTGATTTCATGGCCTTTAACAAAGGCTGACTGTTGTGGCGAGATAATCTTGGGAAGACGAGGTTGAATTCTAGAAAACATCAACTTACTCAAAACTTTAGAAATAATCGAAGTGAGGGAGATAGGCCGAAATTTGTCCCAACTTGATTTATCAGTACCTTTAGGAATGAGAACAATCATAGCAAAAGTAAAGTATTCTCAAAATCTTCCCCACAAAAGAAACTTTGAATAACAAGAATAATTTTCCTTTTAATGATGCCCCAACAAGAAACGTAGAATGAGGCAGTAAAACCAGCTGGACCAGGGGACTTGTTGGTATTAATATCCTTGAAAGCATTAAAGATTTCCTGCTCAGTAGGAACATCATGAAGGGAAAAAGAGGAGACATAGTCCCGTTCACTATCAAAAAGAGAAGCATTAACCGGAAGAATATGAGATTTGGTCAAAAGATGATCCATGAAATAATCAGTCGCGATTTTACCAATATCTTCATCACGAGTTAGAAGACTTCCAGGTGGAGATTTAATTTTAAGAATAGTATTGGTATTCCTCCTTTGCTTAATGGATACATGAAAGTACTTAGTGTTGCGGTCAGCATTGGAAAAAATAATATCATTTGCTTTCTGCTGAAGAAAACCTTCTTCTAACGAGATAGCCTCTAAAAGATTAGCATGAGCCGAGGCTAAATCATCCACAAGTTGCGGTGAACAAACAACTTGTCGAGATTATTTACAATCCTTTCGCCTCTTGAACCTTCTTGTGAACATTACCAAACACATTTAAATTTCATTTTCTTAATTGCGTAGCAATCTTTTTATGAAGTTGCCACAAATTGTGCCAAGGGTACCTGCACATACCTGCACACTCAACTTTTCATTTTAGTTTAACAAGATCCAAAAAAGAGTCATGAGTAATCCATATATTAAGAAACTTAAATTAATAAGAAACCGATTTAACTATGAAAGCAAGAGAAGGAGAATGAGATTATGATCAGAGGCAGCATGATATAAATGAAGAACTTTAGAGACATGAAAATGGTTGAGAAAATGTTGATTACAAAAAAAAAAAACGATCCAGCCTTTGGGCAAGGGATCCCCTTCGCTAAGTAAAAGGAGGATCAATAAAACCCAAATCAAGTATACCCGCTTCATTAATCTTATCAAAGAAACGATTGATCAAACTAGAGTTGCATCTCCCTCCACCTTTCCTTTTTGAAGGGCACATAATCATATTAAAATCCCCCCCACAAACCAATTATCATGAATAGCTTCTCTCATAATAGCAAGCTTTTGCCATAGATAATATTTATCTTGAAGTAAAGAACTTGCATAAACAAAAGTAGCTAACGCGGAGTAGATATCCATCTTAAAATGAAGCAACAAAAATTGTTACTCATTCTGCAAAATAGTAAGATCAATATTATGTTTCCAGAAAACCCAAATTTTATTATTTTTATTGAAAAAGACTTTGTACTGTTTACATTTTCTACAGATCCGGTCTTTGTTTTAGTAACAAGGGGCTCAAGAATAAAAAAAATGTGAACCTTGTGGACCCTACATAAATGCTTCAACCTATTAAGGGAGGAAGGGTCTGCCACTCCCCTAATATTCCAACACAAAATGTTAAACATTATTTCTCATGTGACCCCTCCAAGAAGACCTAGAAGAGGTGCTGACTTGTTCTCCATCCGAAAGAGATCTTCCATCAAGAATAATGTTATCCATATCATGATGTATAAGCTCATTCTTTTGCTTGCCTTTCTTCTTGCTATCCTTTTGAACCATCCATTCCTCTTCAATAGCATTAGTAGCTGCAGAAATATTTGCATGAGTAATGAGTTTATCATTTAAAGAAAGCGTGGAGCCAATATCTAATGGAAGCTTGCCCTACATCGCAGTAGATGTAGAACCAACATAGTGTGGAACTTTTCCAGCATTAATAACCCCACCCACCACCTCCAAAATAGGAGAGATAGGATGATCCCTGTCCATAGGATGATCCCCATCAACATTAGTAGGTAATGTATTAGCATTTTGCTCCACAATTATTTCAACATGAGGGCTATTATGGTTCAAAACATAAGTACCTGCCTAATTAATATGAGAAGCATCATCCATATGATGAATATTTAAGGGAACATTAGCATTAACATTCATAATATCATTAGGAGGGACATTAGGAGGGATTTCAGGTGCAGGTGCATGTAAAGGACGATTAACATCCTTTCTAAGATAAGGATGCAGATGATAACAATGCGAGGAGGTGTGCCCAAACATGTGACAATTATAATAGTAGGGAGAGTGCCTTTCGATCTCAACTTTCTGCCAATACCCATGATGCGTCGAACGAATCCAGATTTCATCACAAAAAGGAAGTGTATCACGTTCCACTAAAATGCGGGCCTCAGAAGGGCGAGATAAATTTAGCGTGGGACCATCCATTTTTAAAGGATTGCCATAAGCAGAAGCTAAAGAAAATAAGACTTCATGATTAAACAGGTGAAACTTCAAACCAGGAAATCGTATCCACACAGGGATCGTGGACGGTTCCGATTTAGGATCGAAATCAACCATCCATTTTAAAATTTTCATGAAAACATTATTAATTCTAAGAAAATGGCGAGCAAAAAGACAAGTATAGTCTTCATCATTTGAGAGTTGAATCAAAATATGCCTCCCATCCAAAGGGCCAATTTGCCAAAAACCGGTAAATTTCAAAGATTCAAATTCTCTCCTAATAATTTCAAGCTTAAGAAGACCAAAAGTAATTTTCCCAACCAACACATGTTTACAAGATGAAGCAAGAATATTAGTTTCCTCCTCCGAAACAAACCAAACAAACTTCTCATTCTTCTTACAAGTCTTCTTAATAAAATGATAATCATCATCCAAAACCAAAGCATCATGGAAAGCATTCGGGAAAATCCCCGTACAACCAATCGAAGCAGAACCGGAACCCGCCAGAGCCTCCGCAAAGCTTTTGGCAATTAAAAAACCCGAAAAGGGAACCAAGAGCCACAAAAAAGCAAGCAATCAAGAAAAAATGGAGAGATCTCATTGAAATCGGAGCAGATACCGCAAACGAGGAAGAGATATCCATTCACGCCTAAATCGCCGAAAACCTCAGAGCTCCTCCTTGCCCTAGCCGAAACATCTGAGCGATATTATAGCATAAGTTAAGACATATTATATATACATATAACATACATACATACATACATACATACATACATACATACATACATACATACATACATACATACATACATACATACATACATACATACATACATACATACATACATACATACATACATACATACATACATACATACATACATACATACATACATACATACATACATATGTATGTGTATAGATATAGATATATATAGATACACACACACACACACACACACACACATATAAACTTAATATGATCCTTCCTCAAGCTAGGATAAAGCTCTCCTTTAGTGGAGGAGAGTAGGTGCCTTGTCCCCTTGCCAGCCATGCTCTTCCACAAAAAAAATCTCCTCACACACCCAATAAATGTGGTAGGGGAGGATGAAGGAGATGAGGAAGAAGTAGAAGAAGGGGAAGAGAATGAGGGAGATAAACCCCTTTAATTTTCTTCTTTTGAGGAAGATAAAGATCTTCCACTCCTGCTCTCTACAAGCAACACTCTCCTAAGGACCTCTATGTATGCATGTATGTATGTATGCATGTGCGTATGGATGCATGCATGTATGTATGTATATACATATACATATACACACACAAGCAGCTGTGCGTATGGATGCATGCATGTATGTATACACACACACACACACACACACACAACACATAGATAGATAGATATATATATATATATATATAGACACACACACACAAACTGATGCTCCGATGATCTTCTCGCAATCCTTTCTCAAGCTAGGATAAAGCTCTCCTTTAGTGTAGGAGAGTTGGCGCCTTGCCCCCTTGCCAGCCAAGCTCTTCCATAAGAAGATCTCCTCATACACCCAAGAAATATGGTAGGGGAGGATGAAGGAGATGAGGACGAAGAAGTAGAAGAAGGGGAAGAGAATGAGGGAGATAAACTCCTTTAGTTTTCCTAAATCTTCCTCTCTTGCCCTCTCCAAGCAGCTCTCTCCTAAGGACCTCTGAGCTTTCCAAGTTTCTCCAAGGAAACTCTTTCAGCCCTCAAAATTCTAAAAAAATAAGTGGAGATTGAGACCCTTCTTTTGAGGAAGAAGTGAGCCTCCTTTGGGTTAAAATGGGTTCACTTCTTCCATTTGACCAAAATGCCCTTGGTAGATCTCCTTGGAAGCTTCTAAAGGAGGGCTGAAAGAGGTGTTTTCTAGCTCTTTTCCCATCCCCAAAGCTCATCATCACAAGGCTTGCCATCTCCACGAGCAAGCCATCGTTCTTTAGACAGAACAGAGACGATAGAAAGAGAGCAATGGAAAGTAGCTGCAGCGTATTCGCTCTCGAGCTTCCAATCCCAACAATCAAGCCCTTATCTTCTCTTCATCCCTACTTCTCATACGGCCACTTCGCTTCTTTTTTTCCAATGCCCGACACATCCCAATGCTCCTCTGGCGCCGCTAAATGTTCTACGTGCGCTTCTACTCGTATTCCTAGAAGAAGAAGAGTGCAAAACTTTCGAGCCCTGGTCCAATCAAGTAAGCAGCCATTTCTGCCTCCTTCTCCCATTCACTGCCGATTCGTTAGTGGAGTTACCATTATTGGGTTAGTTTAGGAGCAAGGATAGTTTTAATATAGGTTTTAGATAGCTCGAAGATTGCCTTTTTTAATCGAATTTTCTTGTCCTCTTTGCCTTGTGGTCGTTTTGTGTTTATTTGGAAAATGAGCGTGGAGTTTATCTTTGATCGGTATAGCCTGGATCTTTTTTTGGTTTATCTAGTAAATGGGTACTGGAAAACGAGGGGTTTCTTATTCTCTGTTAACTTATATATATTTTTTCAAATGTTACTGGCTTGTGGATTATTCTAAGTGTTTATTTGGGTGCTTGGAGTTAGTGACATGATTTTGAAAAATAATGAAAAAAATTAGATTCATGGTTTGGTTGGTTGAAATAAAGATGGCTCCACAATTCCTCTTAAAACTCTCTCAAATGTAATGATTTCATTTTCACTCATAAAATGAGCAAATACAACATCATCCATATTTTTTCAAAACATATTTTTTTCTTATCTACAATATAACAAATGAGCCATATTAGAATTTGTGACCCGAATTTTGTTGGGCTTGGATCTAAAAGTTTGATGTGTGGTACAATTGGTGCAATCAAAATCATGGGAAAATTTTTTAGGTATATGTGATGGTAGTCCCAATCTCAGAGTGCACCATTGATCCTGCAAGGATGTGGGGGTGGCAACAAGCATCCAACTTTGTAATTTTCTTTGATTATAATGATTTTTTTTTTCTTATGCTCATGGTTTTTCTTGTTTAAGGTTTTTCCCTTAAAACTGTGTGTTATTCTCTTTGCCTCTTTTGTTGCACATTGCATTAATTTTGTAACAAGCCCTAATCTTGGTGAAGTCATTGAGATTGCTCTTCAGGGATAATGGGTATCAGGAATGAGGGCTCTCCAATTTTTGTGTGTTGAAATTGTGTGGTTAACTTGATGATGAAAGGAAAGTAGCCCTTGTCTTTTTAATGCTTCCTTTTTGCTAGTTAAAGTTATGTATTGCATCTAACATTTTTTTTTTTCATTAAACTTGTTACAATAAGGTTCTATAGCAAGCGAGAGATGTATGGGAAAAGGTGAGGAAAAGGATGATGTTGAAGTTGCAAAGGGGTACACAATGACCAAATTTTGTGATAAAATGATTGAATATTTTATGCAAGAGAAGCCTCAAACTAAGGACTGGAGAAAGGTATTGGTGTTTAGGGATGATTGGAAGAAATATAGGGATAGCTTCTTCAATCGGTGCCAAGCACGTGCTGATGCTGAAAGGGATCCAAACATGAAGAAAAGGTTAAATTTACTTGCTAGGAAATTGAAGAAGGTATCAGTTGTTTACTTTGAATCTTCATGTTTTATTTTCCTTAATTGCTTATGAGTTTGATGCACTAATTTTTCCATCAATCAAGCATTTGCAATACTATTGTCATGGTATATAATTATATATAAGTTGTAGGTAGATGATGAGATAGAGACGAGTTCTTCTCTTCTCAAAGAGATTCAGGAAAATCCTTTGGACCTCAATGCAATTGTGGCAAGAAGGCGCAAGGACTTCACTGGAGAATTTTTTCGTTATCTTAATGTTCTCTCAGAAGTGTATGATGGTCTGGAGGATCGAGATGGTAATGAAATCTGAGTATCGTAATATTAAATGTGTAATTTTATTGTATTTTCAAATTCTTATGTTCATTTGCTTGGCTTCCTTTTCCTCAGGGTATCCTATATAGATTATCATCCTAGGATATATTTTTCTGTTTTACTCTCCTCTTTTTGTGGTCTGATTTTCTATACATATCATGCAGAATAAGATTTACTGCATATTTTTTAGTTGCCAAAATGCTTTCTTTATCAATCAAATAGATCCATATGTCAGTTATTAAAGTAGTCTAACAATGTTGCTATCGCATTGCGTGGCTTTCTATGTACCCATTGATAGTTGTTTCTTCTAGCCATGTGTTGTAGCCAGGAAAGTTGCTTGTGAGAGTCTTAGAATGAAGCAAACAGACCAAAATAAAGATTAATTTTAGATCCTTTTTTAAGAAATTTTTGAGAGAAATCATAGTTGAGATCTTTCACCTAATAAATGTTCCACTAAGTTTAAAATAGTTTGTGGTCTACCTGCAAACTGAAAATACAACGAGATCAGCAAGAAGCCAGCATGAAAACTTAGCAAAAGACCATTAAGGGGGTCCATTTATTCAAGCACCCAACATAGGTTCTTGAGTAGTCAGCCTAGATAACAACAAAACAATGGCACCTTTTAGCAAATTGGTTTTAGATGTTGTCTATTGCTTTCTTGTAAGTTTTATTTGATTCTAATAGAAGAACTAAGGCGAGAGCTTCTGGTTTAGTTGCACTAGAAGCTTTTTTGTCTCTCTTTCCCAATCCCTTGGGAGAATGAATGTGCAAATTTTGATAGAACCTGAATGATAATGTTATTAATTTTAACATGTTTTCCCTTTTTCTTTGGTCATTAAATGGAACAAGTTGCTTTTATTGGTTTTCTCGTCTCTTATTCTAGCCTTGCTGTCGATCTGTATTCTTCTCTGTAAAGTTACTTAGAAGCTCTGCCAATTGTGCTAATTCAGACCTGAAGACACATGGTCTTCTAATCTGCGGTGGAGAAAGTAGCTTAATATGAATTTCTAATTTGTATCCTTACTGTCTTATTGAAGAACTTATTATTTGATTGTTTTTGACTTTTCTTAGCTATCACTTGGACATGGTACTAATACCTGTGAGCATAAATTACTAAAAGCTTATATTACCATCCTTTATATGCTAAAAAATATTATTATTATTTTTCTCACTCTTATTCTTCCTCTGTCAAATTCTCTTAATATTATTTATTGTGAACCGTCCATTCTTCAATATATCTAGAGTGCTTGATAAGTAGCGCCATTGAGGCATTGATTGGTGAGTAGATTTATCAATTGATATATTGAATGTTACTTGGATAGATGAACGGTTGTTTTTTTTTAATTATTATTATTTTTTTTATGATGAATTGTTGGTTGAATAATAGATTGTTAAGATTTGCTTTTTCTCCATGTTTGTGTTACGTGATCTTTATATTGTACACTAGCATGTAAAGTTGAGATGCTCGGATTATTGATTTTTTTATTTTTCTGGGCAATTACATATATTGCACTCAAAACATTGCTATTTTTAAATTCTCACTCAAATATCAAAATTCATCATGAAACCCCAACAGATACTTCTTCGTTTTAGCAAATTCTCAATGTTTTGATTGTGGCGGCAGTTTAAAAAAACCACATGGTGCTAGTTTTCTAAATAGCAATTTTTTGAGTGCTTTGTATTTAATTATTCCTTTTTTTTCTTTTTGTTATAAGGAGGATGGATCGCTGTGTAATGACTCTACCCTTCTTTTCAACATATACTTACAATATAAACTGCAAGCTCTTATCCTTATCCCAACTGTGTGGATTTACTTGCTCACATATAAGAGTATGAATCCCTATGGCATCCATTAGAAATATGTCTTTTAATCAACTTAAAGAATGCTACTTGCATAGAAGTGGCCTAATTTACTAATTATTTGTCTTATTTTTCACATTCATTAAAAAATGATTGATTTTTCTGATTGGTTTTTCAAATCAGCACTTTGAAGGCTACTTATTTCAAAAAGTTATTTTTTTACCATGTTTCCGGCTCCCTTGAAGATTGCTGACAGAATTTCTTTGGTAAATGGTAATTAAGTAATGGCTAGACTTGGAGCCAAATGCTTGTCAGCAGTTCGTGCGTATGATTATACCATAGAGCATTTGGATACTTTGGAAGCTGCTCAGTCAAAGTTAGATGACATATTAAATTCATCATCATTAGAGGTTGCATGCGAGAAGATAAATCACTTAGCTAAGGTGAAGGAACTTGATTCATCCTTGATTCTTGTCATAAACAGAACATGGGCAGCAGCAAAAGAATCTGCAACAATGAAGAATGAGGTAAGGAGTAAGATGTTAGAAATATTTTAACAATTTTCTGCATTACAGCAGAACTTTTGATTTTTGCCCATCAAGATTTATTCTCTCAGGTTTTAATTGCATTTTTTTTTATCAGATTTGTTGTTTCTGTTGCTTTAGTGTGCATGGAAAAATGCGTTTTAAGATTTCTAAATGCCAAAAGAATGTCGTGGCAATACCAACTAGGTCTTTGAATTTTGGTAAGGCGCACGCATGTGTATAATATATTTATTTATGGGGCATTTACATGTGCCCCACCCAATTCCTGTCCATTTACATATCTAACACCTAAACTTTGTTTTTTACATTTATACCACCCAAATCTATATCACATAAAAAATATTACCATTTTAACTTTTAAAAGTGAAATACACCTTTTCATGCATAGCTATGGTGGTATGTATGTAAAAATTGAAATTTTGATGTTAGATATGTAATGACATAGGAATTGAGTGCTATGTATGTGAATCTTCCTATATATATTGATTCGCATATGCACACATGGATATGCAACAAAAACGCACAAAATTTATGCTCACCATATGGTTGGCAACAGTGTTGAATATAGCCAGGAGCTCAAATACCAGTATGCAAGCAACTCTTATTACCTGCTAACTGAACATAAATGAATGTTAGAAATCACAAAAAATGTGAATGTAAAGACGAAGATATTCAATAACTCTAGCACATATAAAGTCATTTTTTAATCTTAATCATCATTAACTTTAACTACACTATTTGGGATTGATTTTAGGTATCATTTTGTACTTGTTTGTATCAATTGCTGCATGAGATGTTAAACCTATTTATCTTAAATCATTTTGAAAAAACATGTATGTTATCTTAGGTTTGCAGCTTTTTCCTGCCTAATCTTTCGACACTAGTTATTTATATACAACCTTTTAATTAATGCATTTTCTAACTAGGAGCATGCATATGATCATAAACAAAGACATGCGATATACCAAAAAGTCATAAGGATATTTAATCTATTATCTAATCAAGACCATTATATAATGATTATTATGCAAGCCGTTGGTTGCCAAAATTTTGTCCTTAGAAGGAAGCCAACTACATTTGAATTTTTCAAAATGTTAGATCTATACACAAAATTATAGATCATGTTTGAGATCGAAACAGGAAAAAATGCGTTTTTCGTGATTTGGGTGTTTTAAAAACAACTGTGTTTCATTTAAAAATAAAATTAAGAAATAAAATAAAAGACAGCTAAATATTATTTTTCTGTTTGTTTTTTATTTTTTGTTTTCAAAAATAAAAATATAAAACAAAAATTGATCTGCAATGTTCCCTAATATATCAATAAATTGTATATATACAAAGAAGAAATAGAAGCAGGAGTAAATAGTAAGAAAAGACACTCTTAATTCTTTATTTTGGTAACTCAAATATGGATTTTTTCAAGCTCTTTCTTATCCATTTTCTTTTCTCTAAACTGCCTGTAGAATCGGTCTAATATTAAAGGGATTTGATGAGAACTATGCCTATGTACAGCTTAATATTCCCACAAATCATTTAGGATAATTATTTGTAAAATATCTCAAAATATGTATATAAAATTAATTTTTTTTTCAACTTACCCATATAAGATGCTATTATAGCTTATTATTATCTCAGCAACCCACAGTGATGATATAACATTTGCATGATATACAAAACATAGTGAAGCTAATGCTTGAGGGCTTATTGTTGCAATATCTATTGCTCTGCATACCCCTTTCTCTCCCCTCTTTTCTTCCTTCTAAAAAGCCATATGTTGAAGGTGATGCTGTAAGAGAGTTTTTTTTTTTAAAGGGGCATCTACGCACATAGCACATAATTCTTAGGTATATACATATCTCACATATATACTTTCATATTTACACACAACAATAAAATGTTTAACATCACATTAAAAATAGTACTAGTATCACTTTTTAAAAGTGAGATGCACCTTTCCATGCATAGATATAAAGCATCCTATTGCTATATATGTAAATATAGAAGTTTAGGTATGAGATATGTAAATACATAAGAATTGTATGCTACTTACGTAAAATTCCCTTTTTTAAATTGCATGGCATGTTTTTGATAAATACTTTGTTTATTGCATAGTTGTGGTTCTTTCCAATCAAAATTATTACAAATTCTATGAGGTTGAAAGTAATTGTAATAGAATTTCATCTTCTAATATCGGGCATTATCCTTCCCATTTAAAAGCTAATTTCAAATTGATCTTAAAATTTTGTCCAGTTTGACTTGACTTCGACTGCTTTTGGAAGTTAATGGCTAAGTTTATAATGGATATGCCGCAAAAGCTTGCAACTTGGATATTTTCTTTATAATCATGTATTTTGCATTTATAAATAATTACATAACGCAGACTGGATTATAAGTTAATACAATCTTTTCATTTTTTTTTTTCAGATTTTCCCTTTGAGTTCATTTTTTTCCAGATTTTCGCTTGATTTCTTAGAATCACCATTATAATTTTGCAGGTTAAAGACATAATGTATCGTATATACAAAGAAACAAGGAAAGCTTTAAGAAATATGGCACCACCAGAGATGAAGTTACTAAAATATTTACTGAACATAGTTGATCCAGAAGAACGATTTTCAGCCCTAGCAACTTCCTTCTCTCCTGGAGGTGAACAAGAAGTGAAGGATCCCAATGCTCTGTACACGTAAGCAACATTTACCAAAAATACGATGCTGAGTATTGTCTTCTTCTCTTATTCTTTTAGTATTTTTGCTTTTGTATTGCATGAGATTTGACAAGTAACAGTTAAAATCATGATGAAGCTATGAAGCTGACTTAAATAAACATATCAATACATTTCAGAAGACAACTAAACTTTCTACTGATAACTTTTTGGTAGATATAGAATTAAGAAAAATGAAATTGTAATCCATGTTAATATTATTAATTGATTGTTAAAAGATTGACACTCCTTCCTGCCAATGACATGTTATTATAGTTATTGCTCCAAGTTGGCATCCACACATCTCATGCTTGCTTTAATTTCTTAAATAACCCTTTATTTTTAATCGTGTCTAGAGCTCTGACAATTTCAGTCTAAGATTAATCGTTCTATGGACATCTCCAACAATTCAGCTAATCTCCAGGTTTCTAGTTCCGTTTAGCCGTATGCCTTCATGGCCATACTACACTCTGTCATCCATGCTGCGAAGTGATCAGACAATTTTTATTTTTTGAGCATTGACATACATACCACTCAATTCCTCTGTATTTACATTATCTAACCCCTAAACTTTACTTTTTTACATTTATACCCCCCAAAATATTAATATCACGTCAAAAATACAATTTTTTTTTAAACTTTGATAAGATTAAATATACTTTTTTCATGCATAGGTAAGGTGCCACATATGTAAAAATTAACATTTAAGTGTTAGGCATGTAAATACATCGGAATTGAGTGGTATATATGGAAACCTTCCTTCTCTTAAATTTTTTTTTCTTTTTTCATTCTCAACCCTGCAGTAATTGTATTGTTTGATATTTTCATGATAGAACACCCAAGGAGCTGCACAAATGGATAAAGATAATGCTGGATGCCTACTCTCTCAATAAGGAAGAGACTGACTTTGTAGAAGCTCGGCAAATGAGTGATCCCATGGTGATCCAGAGACTCTTTATTCTGAAGGAGACAATAGAGGAGGAATACATGAAAAACTACAAAGTCACCAATGAAAAAGAATCAGAATCTGAACCAGAACCATTAGATTAGAAACCCAAACATTAGGCTTTGTTTGATAATGTTGTAATTTCGTTTTTTTATTATTTACTCATTTATTTTGTTGTTGTAATTATTCTGTTATGTTGAGCGGATGACAGTTTCAGTAAATTATTGTTGAATTTGTCCAAAGTTTTGCAAAAATTATGGTGGTTTTGATGTTTGTTTGTTATGAGCATGAAATGTTATTATCATATAATTTAGTTTTTATTAGCTTATTAACTTAATGTTTAGTAGTTTCATCAAGGTGAACAATTCATTCATTAATCAATGAATGATTAATTAATATGTTTTTATCATAATTACTGATGTTTGATTTATTGGTTTTGTACTGTTATAAGCATTAATTATTATGTATTTATCTGTAAAGTTAATTTGTTTAATTAAAATTTATTATACAATTAATTAATCTTTAAATAATAGCTAATTTATTGCAATACAAATTCATAATAAGAGCCTTCCAATGTAGAATTTAAAATATGGCCATTGATTAACTAGGCTTTGGATGTTCAAGTAATGTAGTTTATTAAGAGCTAGTCCCACTAATAGACAACTTTAAGCTAGGAGGGAAGGAATTCATGAATGACAACAAAAATTGCTTGAAATCCTACTCATCTCCATCCTTTTTGACTAACCCTACATGTTACCAAGAGATGAGTTGATGATAAATAATGAAATAAAATTAGTGAGAAAGGCTAACATATTATTAGTAAAATTTATAGTTTTGATAATCGAAAGGATCATTGTAGGTTTAATCGACCTTTGTTGCAACTTGGGTTGTCACCCAATTGTAATTACTACTTGTCTCGGATGTTAGAGCACATATCTAGGCAGATTAGAGCACATGCATATGAAGGTTAGATAATTATTTATGCACTAAATGTTTCTATTAGTTGCTAACCTAGTTGAGATTGCACAATAGCATTGACAATATTGTAGTTGGGGTCACACATTGCCAGCAAATCATCATTGTTGGAGATCACACAAATCTAATAAGTTTCCAATATAAAAAATCAAGGTGTATTCCCTTGGAGGCTTACACATGCTTCCTACTTTCACTTCAATGGATTATTTCCTCAATATACACATATCATTCATATGTATAAAACAAATAAATATAAATACTACAATAAGAAAAATAATTCAGAATATTACATAGTCACATCTATAAATAATACTCATCAATTCATAAAGAAAAATAAGAGAATAAAAGAAGGTTCACGTCTATTTATCAAGGAAGGCTATTAAATGATTGGTTCAGGACTATCCACCTGAAGTAAGCACAAAAAGTTGAATTCAATGGTTTCTGAGTACTCACACATTGGTTGATCAATGGTTTATTCACTTGGATTTTGGCAAGACTCATGCTCAACACTCTCCTTCACTCACACAATTCAATATGGGTAAGTGGTGGATAAGGCTTTTGGCACTCATATGGGAGGCTATGAGAATATTTGACAAGTTTGACATATATTATCTCATGAGTAACCTTTTTCACAAGAAAATATACTTTTTTATTCAAATTCCTGATTAATGACCACCACTAAATTTTCATATAGTTCAAAAGCAAAAGTGAACTCAATTTGGGTTGATTTCTCTCAAAATGTGAAACTAAACACCAAAGGCTGTTCGATATCTTAGGTTTGTGCAACATAAAGGTGACCAACATCTACATCCATATATGTCTTATGTCTTATAATGCGTTGTTATATATATATATATATATATATATATATATATATATATATATATGATTTTCAATTTTTTCATAATTAGAATAATCCTTTTAATTTGATTGTTTGTTTGAGAATGAGATGCTCTGTTGAAGTCGAGTTTGGTCCATATATAATTTCTTTTTTTTTTCTTTCTTAAGCATAAGGTGAATGTCCCATTATGATATGAAAGAGTTATTGTAGGTGCACTCTGAACATTGATATCTAATGTATAATTAGACAAGCAAATCAACCATATGATTGTTGAATAGAAAATCAATCCTCAATTTTGGGAAATTAGTCAATTATGACCAAAATAGTTTCAAGTCTTTATGACAATTTATGTGAACCATCCAACGCCCATTTTGATGTCTTCCTACTTTACACCCATATGGATAATGACTATGATAATGTTACGTCACTTGACGTGGGTTTTCATATTTCTTACTTATTGCTTTTGTGACTTTCACCATGTGTAAATTTATACACTTAAAAATCTTTGATGTCCTTCAATCTTGGTGATCAAAAATGAGTTTTTGGATCTTGACACACCTTGTTGACTTCAAGGAAAATGGTTTACCTTAAAACACATGCTTCATAAAGCATGTCCTTTCACACTAAGATTAGAATTTATGTGGTCGAGGGTATTTTGACATATCCACTGTGTTGCATTAGAAACCATGTGTTGGCCTGAGTGCTACAATAGAGTCAGTTAACTTGAAAATTCATATCTTAAGGGTTAGTATGTTTTTATAGGCTTAATTGTTTTATGCCAATCTTGATTTAAGGCCATATCTTTTGCTTTAGTTATGCATGTTCTTATTAGACATTCATAGGAGGATGTAGCTTGGTGCATGCTTTCGTTGATGATATAATTCTTTTGGATAAGACTAAAGAAAGTGGTCAAGAAAAACTTGAATTATGGAGATCAACTACAGAGTCTAAAGGCTTTTATTTGAGTAGATCTAAAACCAAATACATGGAATGTAATTTTGGTATTAGTAGATCTAGTAGCAAACTTGTAAAAATGGGTGATCAAGTCATTAAAATGAGTAAATTTTTTATATATCTCAAGTGTATTATTCAAAATGATGGTGATGTAGACGGGGATGTTATTAATAGAATTCAAGTTGGATGGTTGAAGTAAATGAATGCATCGAGCCTATAATGTGATAAAAAGTACCGCTTAGACATAAAGGAAAAAATTATAAGATGGTGGTGGGACCTGTAATGCTTTATGATGCAAATTGTTGGCCAATAAAATAGATACATAATATTAAGTTAAGTGTTGCTAAGATGAGAGTTCTTATGTGGATGAGTGGCTTTACACTTAGAGATAAAATGTGAAATGAATATATTCATGAAAGAGTTGGTGCAACTTCAGTGACAGACAAGATTAGAAATAGTCATCTTAGATGGTATGACCAAATTAAATGTCGACCATCTTATGAACCAGTCAGGAGTAAATGATTTAGATTTGACTTATTCTAAGAGAGGGGAGACATGCATAAAAAGACTCGAGCAAGCTGTATAAAAATGATCTTAATTTATTATATTTATATGAAACTATGACACTCAATAAGACACAATAGAGAAAAAGGATTCATGTAGCCAACCTCACTTATTAAGATACATGCTTTTTATTATTGTTGTTACTGTTGTTGTTGCTTGAGAAAGCTTATATCCTAATTAGATTGTGATGATATAATTAATTTCAAGATTTGTACATTTGAGTGCTTTTGAGTTGATTGAAGAGCTTGTATCCCAATTTGGCCGAGATGATGTTAGAATTTCAAGAAATAAAATTCTATTTAAATGAAGTTTTATTCTTATTTTATGCTAACTTGATTTAATATTAACGTACAAATTAATTTTTTTTCATTAGGCTTAAAAGATGTGTTAATTTTGCACCATGCCATTGCTTTGAAAGTGAGGACACATTAGTTAGGCCTATACCTTTGATCTGGAGGAAACCTAAAGTTTTTTTGACTTTATATGAGATTTTGCTAGAAAATGGCCTAGAAGTAATATAACATATGTGGTATAAAATATCTTAGTAATATTCACATTTGTGATTATTAGTTTATTTTACTTTCGGACCTTATTTTTTGTTTAAACTTAAGGATAAGTAGATTTAAGAGTCTGAAGGACTTATAGCTTTATTGTGAGTTATTTTAGAGTTGGAGCTTATAGAACTTAGCAATACGAGATTTGAACTTAACTTGACGCCTAGAGCTTTTAATTCATGACTTCGGAGGAGTAGGAAGAATCACGTTTCATAACCTCATGGAAGAGCTTAAAAGTTATTAGCATGTTTACTTTGTTTGTGGTTCTAAACATTAAGTCTTAATATTGTTTTATGGCTAACCTCTTTTCTAGGTGAACAAGAATTAAAACCCTAATGTAAAGGAGGCCAAAGAATTCAATTAACTTTATTTAGTTTACTATTTTGGAAGTTAATGGTTAAGTGCAAATAAATAGGGAAATATTCATTGTAGTCCACAGAGCATGATCATCAACTGTTTGAGTGAGCGAGGCAAGTGTGTGGGAGAATTTGGAGAGTGTCTCTAAGAGTTGTTAGAGGAGAGGAAAAATGAGAGATTTCTTTTTTCCTTATATTTCTAAGAGAGATTTGAGTGTTATTGTAAAGAAAGAGTTTCAAAGGAACCTTAAGGGATTTGCTTGGGAAAGAGATCAAGTTAAGTTGTTTTACTTTTGTTTTTATTTTGTAAACATATATATATATATATATATATATAATCCATGTTTTGTCGTATCCTTCTCACGATATAATATATATATATAACTCATGTTTTTTTGTATTTTCCTCATGAATTCTGAGTAGATTTGTTTGTCCATATTCCTACATAGAGATATGGTCATGTTAAGAATCAAAATTGTTGTGCAATATTTTAATTTCATAATTGTGATGATTCAAACTTCAAACTTCATTTACTTTTTGATCTGACCAATTGAATTGTTAAAATTTATTATGAAACATACGATCCGAGAGGGCTATGCTTTCTGCAATAAAGTAAGAATCATATTCCATTTCATGGATGATAATGTAGTCTACGTGGTTGAGTGAAAATAAATAGGGAAATATTTATTGATGGGCGTAGAATTGAAGATTTTAGGTAAGAGATTAAAATCCCCAATTTGGTCCAGACGTTTAGAAATTAAAACGAGATGTTAGCCCACATGTGAGGGGAACGTGAGAACTCTGGAGTGATAGTCAGTATCTTCCCAGCCTAATCGCAGATTTAGGGACTAAACACTGAATTGGCCAATGTTATTTGTTTCTTGTAGAAAGGATAAAGAATATAATTTCTCATATTTGACACAATACAATTTTCTTTAATTTGATAATTCACTGACTAAATTCTTGTTGTAAGGGGATATATACTTTCTTAAATTTGAACTCTTCATCACAAAACCTAGTTTAGTTTTAGTAAATTTAGATTTGAAGTTTAGAGATTAGTGTAGTAAACGTAGTTTCTTTAGTGTCATTAAACAAAATTTGACATGTTTTCTTACTTAATTTTTCTATAGTTTAAATTTTGTGCTTTTTGTAATTGCCATAAGAATTTTCACCTCCCCGTAGGATCAATACTTAGGACTCCATTAGACCCTTTATTACTTGAGCAATACGTATACTTGTGTTTACAACCTAGTGACGATTTGAAATTGAAAGTACATCTTAGTTCACTAGGAGTGACATCCTTAAATATTTTAAAAGAGAAAAATTATTACACATAAGTAAATTTTATTGTGATTGATCTGCATATTTTTTAGTAATGAAAAACATTTATCATGCACAAAAATCGCCCCATCAACTCTGCAAGAACTGCAAGAATACAATCACATCCCAAATGAACCACCTTAGAGAGCAGAACATGAGGTTAATGAACATAGTGACTCTAGTTATGTGAGGGCACCACCCTCTTTAAAGGTAAGGGAAGTTCGAAATAGAAAGACTGGTTCTACATTTTTATGGAGCCGAATATCAAAGATGGTCATGGCGTGCACTAATTTGTCTTATGAGTCTAACACTACAAAACCATCTTCATCTATACTTTATGTTATAAAGATTTTAGAGCAAACCACTAAAGTATACGAAGACATTTTGCTATATCTTCACTCCATAAAACTACTTGAAGATCTCGTCAAGAGGGAGTTCTTCATATCAATGGCACATGAGCAGAGGGTTCATTATCTTTGCTACTTTTATGAAAATCATGATAGATTATTAGTTTAGATTGTCTTTTCTTCGAGCATAATTTGAATATTACCTTTTATTATTAAAAAATAACTTATGATATAGTTAAAATATTGTTTGAGGAACATTTGTTTACTTTATGACAACACTCCAATGATTACCATCCTGAAATCTGCAGTACTTCCATAAAATTAAAGAGTCAGTTTCAAAGACAATATATTGCCAACCAAATTTCCGTGCCACCTGAAGACCAAAAACCATAGCATCTGCCTCAATGACCAGTGGAGAAATAGGAATAGCCCTCGTCGAGAACCAACAGATTATAGAACCCAAAAAATCCCTACACACACCTCCAACGCTAGCACAATTTGGCTTCCAACAACCATCAATATTGATTTTAATATAAGATGCACAAGGCTTACTCCAATGTACCAAAGAAACATGCTCATTGATGAAATAAACATGTATAGATAATTTTTGCAATATAAAAGCCAGTCTACTTGTCAACTTTTTCTTAGGAGTCAGAAACTTAAGCCCTTTCAGCAGAAAATTAATAATCCTACTAACCGTATAATGAATATGAGGAACCATATTATTATATTTAATATCATTCCTCGTAAACCAAATAAACCAAAGGATAACAATAGAAACAATAGTGAAAAAGGCACAAGTAACATGTCTCCAGATTTTTATAGTTAACAGACAACTAATAAAAATATGAAGACTGGATTCTTCATGATTTTTACACAAAACACGACATGAAAGAAGTCTCAAACCTTTTAGTTTAAGTAGATCATCAGTAGGGAGTAGATTATGCATTCCTCTCCAAATAAAGAAAGATATGGAAGGTTTGACCCATGAATTCCAATTCCATCGAAGGTCCAACCCCTGAAAAAATTGAAAAGAATTAGCCAAGCTTTTTGAAATAGAATCCCTCATTCTGCCTTTAATCTTGGCCACATCTTTAAAGTCACTGTTAATGGGAATCAAATAAATGAAATAAGCATCATCATTATGAATCATCTGTCTAAGCTTTTGTAAACACCAACGATTCTCATTCCATAAATCTTTTACTTTAATATCAATAGCAATAGGGCCACCGTAAAAAATCAACTAAAGTAGCCTTCCCTATCCAATCGTCATACCAAAAGGAATAATCCCCTCTACCAATATCCCAATAGATAAGATGTTCAGTATTCCTTGCTAACTTTTACATTTCATGCCAAATAAAGGAATAGATCCTTAATTAAACACACTCCAAAGCTCAAAGTTGAGTCTTAAGTTGGGTCAATTTGAGTTAACTTGAGTTAGGTCAAGTTGACCTTAAGATAAGGTTTATTTGGATTAACCCAAGGTTGATCAGTTTAGCCTGGTTGTTCAGTTGAATTGAGTTAACCCGAGTTAGTGAGTTGACCTGGTGATTTAATTGAATTGGGTTAACCCGAGTTAGGTTAGGTTGACCCGGTGATTCAGTTGAGTTGACTAAGTCTTTATTAGACTAGACCTAGTAGAGCTATGCTAGACTTAAAGGGATTCAGTTTGAACTAAGTCTAAGTTGGATTAGAATTAGGGTTTAAGTTTAATTTAAATTGAACCTAAGAAGATGAACAAGTCTAATGCAAGTTAAACTTAGGGTTTATGTTCATTGTAGGCTGAACTTGGAAAGGTTAATTATGTCTAATGTAAGTTAGATATAGTATTTAGGTTCAATGTAGGTTGAATTTAAAATGATTGACTAAGTTTAATGCAAGTTAAACTTAGGTTTTATATTCAATGTAGGTTGAACCTAACTAAGTTAATGTAAGTTAGAATTAGGGTTTAGATTCAATGTAGGTTGAACCTAGATAGGTTAACTAAGTCTAATGTAAGTTAGACTTAGGGTTTAGGTTCAATGTAAGTTATACTTAAAAGATCGACTAAGTCTAATGTACGTTAGACAAAGGGTTTAGGTTCAATGTAGGTTGAACCTAGAAAAGTTAACTAAGTCTAATGTAAGTTAAACTTAGGGTTTAGTTTCAATGTAGGTTGAAGCTAAAAGATTTACTAAGTCTAACTTAAGTTAGACTTAGGGTTTAGGTTCAATGTAGGTTGCACCTTAAAATATTGATTAGGTTAAATGTAAGTTAGACTTAGGGTTTAGGTTTAATATAGTTGAATAAAAAAAATTGACTAGGTTTAATTTGGGTAGGACCTAGGGTTTGCGTTAAGTCTAAGAAAAGTTTGTCTCAATATTTTGGATTAGGTTCAACTTATGTTGAACATAAGGGTTTAGGGTTAGGTTCAATTTGGGTTGAACCTAAAGATATAGAGTTAGGTTCAATTTGGGTTAAACCTAAGGGTTTTAGGGTTAGGTTCACTTTGGGTTGAACCTAAAGGTTTAAGATTGGGTTCAATTTGGGTTGAATCTAAGAGTTTTAGTGTTGGGTTCAATTTGGGTTGAACCTATAAATTTAGGGTTAAGTTTAATTTGGGTTGAACCTAAGGATTTAGGGTTAGGTTCAATTTGATTAATTTGGGTTTAACCTAAGGGTTTAGGGTTCGGTTTGATTTGGGTTGAACTTAAGGGTTTAGGGTGAGGTTCAATTTGGGTTGAACCTAAGGGTTTTAGGGTTGGTTTGGGATTAATATTGGTTAGACCCAACATTAAGGTTAGGTTCAAGTTACGTTGAACATAGGTTTAAGGTTTAAGTTGGGTCTAATATGTGTTGGACCCAACATTTAGGGTCAAAATGGGTCTAATGTTGGTTAAACTCAAGGTTTAGAGTTAATTTGTATGGTTAGGAGATAACCATAGTGTTAACCCTTTAAGTTCAAAGCTTTAGAGTTGGTTCAATGTTTTAAACCAACCTAATGACAAATTTGGGCTAAAATGTAAAATTTTTTTTACAATTTTACTCCAAACTTTCTTATTTTCTATTTAAGATTCTTAAGGGTGAAAATTGTCATTTATGGTTTATGTGCACTACCCTGATTTTTATTTTTAATTTCTATTTTAGTTTATGTTTTTCTAATTCTTAGTTTAAAGTTTGTAATTATTTTGCCAAATAATTAAATTTTTGATAGAAAAAGGGTTTTCCTCTGATCTTTAAAAAAATCAGAGAATATTCTCAATATCATAGTGAAAATACCCTCCACAGTCTCGAACTTTTCCTTCTTATTAAATACTTTTCAAAGTATTAAATTTACTAAAAAATAAAAAACAAGCTAGTTATTTTCAATTTTATTTTTATTATTTTCTCCTCTTTTTACTAAGTTTAGAGGCATTTTTATTTTTTTTTTGTGATTTTTTTACAAAAAAAAATGATTTTTTGAAGTTTTTATGGAGTTTTTTGGATTTATTTAATTCAGAAAACCCAAATTTCTTATTAATCCACGTGGCAACGCATCATTCATCGGACACTCTGAATGTTTGCGAGGCGTCGTGTGGTTGGATGCCCTTTCCACGTTGTCATCTGAGGTGGCACCAATTTGAAGCACTTCTTCTCCGCGATTCCATGATCTGGGCTGATTGTGTTCATTCATTCAAAAACATACAAACGGACAACATCAGTTCATTGTCCCCATTATATGATCAACCGAGCACCGTCTGTGATTAAGGCCTAAGATCTCCATCGATTCTTAATGAAACCATGTGGGGTTTGGTTCTAAAGCTTCATCTAGTCAAGATGAACATATCTATACAGTTTATCATGCATGAAATGTTCATTCTCTTCATAAAAGACCAAACCCAAAGCAATTTTTAGGGATTTTGATCCATACCTGGTCCCAAGAGGTGTAGCCTCAATTAGGTTTTACAAACTCGATCATTCTAATTCCATGAAGCTTCTCCTTGCCTCAATTTTAATTGAATTTGGCTCTAGCTATAAACTGGGGCAATTAGTGCTTTGGTTTGGTGTTGGGATAGGTTAGAGGGAGCGAGAAGCCTTAGTTTTGATTGGAGAAGTGTCATAGAGGTTCTACAAAGCTTTTAAGATGCTTAGATTTGAGTTTTAAAGGAGTTCATGTCAAAGCCAAAAATTGTCCTGGTTTTGGATTGAGAAATTAGGGTTTTCTAATGGGGTTAGCAGGCTAAAGAGATGGGGGATCAAATGCCTAAGTAATGGAGAATATTTTGTTATTCGAAGCAAGAGAGTTTAAGGGCTATCTATGGATTTTAATGTTTTCATGGCTCTCGGGTTTACTTCTTAAGTAGCCATTAAAGGCCATGGAAGAGCTCAAGATGATTGGAGGCACTTGGGTTGTTGTTTAGAGAATCTCAGAGGACCTTAGAGCTTGTTTTAGCTATGGATAATCTACCTTTCAATTTTCTATGGATTACTCTTCATGAAGATGGGTATGGCAAAGAGGAGAATTTTGAGAGGGCTTTGAGCTCATTGCAGGAATGGTGAGGTGGATAGTGGGCTCAGAAATGGCTCGGCTTGACCACCAAAGCTTAGTCCAAGAAAATTTAGGATGAAGGCCATGTAGGGTGACATGTATCCACTCTCATAATAAGCACACCAAATTGAATATTCAAAGGTTTAATTTAAGTTTGAAAATAGTTAATGGGTTGACCATGACATGGTGGGTGGCCCTTAAGTCATGGATGACTGATCCCGATTTTGTTTATATGTAAGGATTTATGAAGTTGACACCAATACTTGAAGATTTTAATCCTTGGTAATGACACCAAAAACTTGATCCCAAGCAAACTAAGATTTCAATTATATTTTGTATGGATTTGACGCAAGTATACATATCGTTATTAAGTAATATAGATGTTTCTAATTAAACCCCAAATATTGATCCCACTGAGATCGAGGTTAATCACGTCGGCTTTCAAGAGAAGTTCTAGTTTAGAATGATACGCCATAGCTTGGAAGGTCGATAAAGGTTTGGTTTTAATTATATCCTACAATTATCACTACAATTCTACTTCTACTCCTAAACTAAAATACTTAGTGAAAATCAGAAAGTTGGGTGGTTTAATATATTAAAAGTACCCTTCCTCATACAATGAAATTAGTGACATGTGTAAAAGTAAAACAAGTTGCGAGAGAGATTGTGAAAAATATGAGCAATTATATTTTTTACTCTTACTAGAGATGCTATAAAGAACATTGGTTAATCTAAAGTTTGAATAGTTCTGGGACGGGCTAGACAGGGAAGATACTAGCTCTCACTCTAGAGTTCCCTCTTATCCCTCCACCCGGAGGCTAACATCTCGCTTTAAAACCTAAAACAATAGACTAAATTAGGGGGCTTTAGCCTGTCACTCTAAAGTCCTCTAATTCTACGCCCATTAAAGATTATTTTCCTATTTATTTGCACTCAACTATATGGACTTCATACTCATCCATACAATCTCATGTGATTCTACCACGGTTGTTTGAGACAACACCATCCCGGATATTACATGTTCTCACAACATATTTTAACATGCAAGTTGATCAAGTTTACATGTAAATGAAGAACAAAGTAAAATCATCACAATATATTCTTACTCTACACAATTCTATATCGTACACATGCATACTAATTCATTACAAGAGGGAAGAGTAAAGAAAACTACTCACTGCACATGGAGAAACAACAAGAACTTTTCATTGAATAAAACTTTGAAAACATACAAACAAAGTACTATATTCAAATCGAAATAAAATGAAAATACTTATCCCTGATGGAAATCAAACTCTCCTTGTATAACAAAAGCAATCTCCTTACAATCCTCTCCAAGAGCAAAGTGAAAAGAAAAGAAGAAATCTCTCACTCTCTCTCTCTTTCTCTTTCACTTTGTCGCCCCACTTGGGGCTCACACCCAAGCCTTCTTCCTCTTCTCCAAGTCTTCTTCTCCTCTTCTAATTAATTCAAAAGTACAAGAATTCTTTTAAAAGTATTTCCAAGCCTTATTTATAATTTCCCAAAAGATTCTTAAATGTCTCTTCAAAACTGTCTATATTCATTGAATCTTTGAAATGGTGACTGAAGTGCCTCTTCAAAACTCCTTATAACCACCCAAAATCCTTCTCAAAAGTCCATTTTATCATTTACAATGAATTCCCCAAGAGACACACTAAGCACCGCTTCAAAAATTGTCCAAATCCGACGTATATTCTATAAGATATGTTGAAAACCGTCTTTGGCGCCTAAGCGCCTATGTTTGGTGGCGCTTAAGCGCCGGACATAGGCACTTAAGTGTTCGATTTAGGTCCCCATGGCTCCTGTGTGCCCCGATTCGAATCGATTTGCTCCGATTTGCTCCTTTTTGGTCCATTTTTGTTCTTTTTGCTCTAATCACGCCAAATTCTTCAATTTGATGTACATACAACTAAAAACATAAGAAAATATACCTTTAAAGTGCAATATCATTATAAAATAAAGCATGAAAAATAGTACATTTTTAGGCGTATCAAATCTCCCAAACTTAAACATTACTTGTCCTCAAGTAATACTACATTTTTAAAATAATTTATGTAGATTAGAGTTAATGGGTCATCCTTTAGAATTGCTAAAGTTTTGTTCTAAAATTGTGATAGTTCAAATTAGAAGAAATTTCAATGAATCAAACTAGCCTAGGGTCTAAAATATTTATCATCAAACTTAGGAATTTGTTTTCCTATTTAATTCAGAAATAGATTTTTCAAACTTTGGATTCTATGAACTTTACTTTCTAGACTTAAGAACTCTCTTAAAAATAATTTTTACTAATATAAGTATAAAAAACAAGCTTAGGATTTTTCTAAGTTCTTTACTCTAGAAAAAAATAAAGTGAAACAAATTTTTGATTAGGATATCTCCTCAAGCTTCTCCTCACTTTTTTTTTTCTTTTTTTTTGCATCTTTTTCTCATTTTTTAAGGATCTTTTTGATACATTATTTTTTTTCTCTTTTTTTTATGTGAGTATTACTATATCTAGAGAAGCCCTTAAATAATTTTGAATTTCACCATCCTCCTCTAAAGTTAAAACTTATTATTTTCCTTCACTTAAAAAGATGTAATTTTTAAATACTTTTTTAAAGAGTCTTAAATCTTTGAAAATAAAAATTGTAAAAATCCTTAGTTTTTCAAAAGTACAATTTTTCCTACTAAAGATAGTTATTCATTTTCACAAGTTCACTAAATATCCTTAACTCTTGGTTCACACTTTTCACTAAAAATATCAACTAAGTTTTCCTACTCCATTTCTATACTTAAAATTCTAACATCCTTAGGATGACTCCACATAAAGATAATCATTAGAAATAAAATACAAATTTATTTATAGTACTTTTGAAAACATGTAAGATTTAAATTTGAAACATTTTTCTTTTCCCCTAAACATAAGCTCAAACATGTGTAACAATGAAATATAAAAATATGCAGCAGGGAAAAATCACTTTTACAATTTACTACGCATCCTACAAAAATATAAACAAATAACACATGGTAGAATATTGTAGTAGAAAGTAAATCTAACATAAATATGCTTGATATAACACTATAATGGAATTTTAAATGGTAGAACAGATACAAACTGAAGATTAAACAAGAACATGTTTTAAACTTTATAAAGGAATTGTTGGATGCTAACAAGTTTAAAATATTAAGATAAGTTTTGTCATCTCTAATGACTCGTTCAACTTGACTCGCAAACATAGACACACAAACTCCAATACATTATAAATAGACAACAACTGAGGTTAATTTGATCTCCCTTATACGCACATTTTTCTTCCTTAATTTCAATTTCTAATCGAAGAAACTACAATAATAACGTGGGTGTATTATAAAACATTATATCGTTATCACCCATGAACTAGAATTCCCTCATGTGTTGCTAATTTCAGGGTTACTCTAAGTTTAAGGTATACACAATCTGGTAAATAAGAATAGTGCAGTTCATCCGGATGTTTTTCGCTAAGTAAGTTCATGACCTTACTCAGTGAAGGCAAAGTCAGATAAAGGAAGTAATATAGTTTACATAGAGTGGTCCAAGTCCAAACTCTACATGCTTCGAGGTAATGCTTAGCTCCAGTTGAGAACTAAGTCGTAACAGACTCGTCAACCTGCTACTACCAGAAATCATATACAAATCTATTCATGACGAAGGAATTACCTCACAACATTAATCTAATCCACTCTTACACATCAAACATGGATAAAATTCTAACATCTGATTACTATCCAATCCAACATAACAATAATCACACTAAAAAGATAACAAAGATAACCATGTATTGCCTCCCACGAAGCGCTTAGTCTAAAATCTACGACCCAATGTATCCAATGTTTACTCTAGTTTCCCTAGCATCAAAATCTCATTCATTTTGTTTGTATACCAAGGAATATGCCATTCAGTGATTTTGAATAACTCTTTCTTAGGAGATCTTTTACTGATTTCATCATTCAATTCAGGTTCCTCTTGTGATTGAGTCGAATCTGAAGATATAAAGACTGGTGGTGTAGATGAATTCCCTAAATAGGTAGGCTTTATAATTGTGTGGGGTACATTCATCTTAAGTTCATGAGATTTTTCAACTGATGGAATTAAAAGTTTACTATTTTCGGTAACGTCCATCATCTCACACCTCTCCTAAACATACATACAGTCTTCTTTAAACAACGATTTCAACTCATCGTGAAAGTCCATTTCGATCTTATATGTTAACTTACTCTCAAAACTTTCTTGGAAATGGTTTTTACGTAGATAATCAATTTCATCTATCCAAAAGCAATCATCATTTTTTCTCTTAGCTGGATATTTCATAGTCTTTAACACATCAAAAGTGACTTCCTGATCATTCATATTCATAGTCAACTCTCCTTTTTGCACATCTATCATTAATTGTCCAGTAACAAGAAAAGGTCTTCCCAAAATAATTGGATTTTCTTTATCTTCCTCCATATCTAATACAATAAAGTTCACAGGAAAGATAAATTTGTCCACTTTAACAAGAACGTCTTCTATAACCCCTTTTAGATAAATGATAGATCGATCAGTTAACTGTTGAACCTAACCTTCTAAATATTGATAGAGGCATCACATTAATGCTCAATCCTAAATTGCATAAAGCTTTTTCACTTAATCTTTCTCCAATTAGACAAGGAATTGTTAAGCTACAAGGATCTTTAAGTTTTTGAGGAAGCTTTTTCTGAAGTATAGCGTTGCACTCCTCACTTAGTGCAACTGTCTCGTAATTCCTAAATTTCCTTTTCTTGTTTAATATCTCCTTAAAAAACAAGCATGTACTGTTAAATACTTGACATTTGTTCGAAAACTACGGTGAAAGGAATATTTATCGTTAACTTCTTAAGTACTTCCATGAACTTTGAAAATTGTTCATCCAACTCATACTGTCTAAGTCTTTAAGAAAATGGAGGTGGTGGTCTTTCTAAATTGATTTTTAGTTGGAGATATTAAATTTTCCAGATCCTTAGAAACATGTTCCTTAGGTCTTTTAGTTTCCTTTGTTTCTCTCATAACTTCTTTCTTTTTTCTAACCACATCCTTTATCTCTCTTCCACTTCTTACTTGGACAACAACTATTTGTTCATCATTGTTCTCTTTAGAGTTGATCTCAATGTTGCTAGAAAGTGTTCCTTGGGGTCTACTGTTAAGTGAATTAGTAATTTGTCTCAGTTGATTCTCTATGTTTCTAATCGTAGCATTTTGACCTTGCAACTGGTTTCCCATTTGCAATACCACTTCTTCTATAGACATCTTCTTATCCTCAAATTGTTGATCATTGTTAAAGTCTGGTGGATATGAAGTTCTATAATTTGTGTTCCCCTGATTATTCCAACTTCCATTAGGATTTGCATGATTATTTTCCCGTTGTTGGTTCCCAAATAGTATGATACCAGTCCAGTTAAAATTAGAATAGTTCTTCCAACCTGGGTTGTAAAAGTTAGAATATGGTTTGTTTATGGTATTTAAAGTCTCATATGATAAGTTAGAATCAATCATATGCCCTAATGAACTTTCCTCACTTGCTGGAGTAAATTGAGGCTGGTTCATCCCAAATTGGTCCAACTTTCTTGATATTGCAGCAATCTGAGATGCTAGAGTTTCAATCGCATCTGTATCATGAACACTTGCTACCCTTTTAGGATTTACCCTTGTAGAGGGCCATTGAAATTCATTTATAGCCATTTCTTCAATTAATGCATATGTTTCATCAATTTCATCAATTAATGCATATGTTTCATCAAATGATTTTGACATTAATGATCCACCAGCGACATCGTCAATTATAAACCTAAGGAATCCTACTAACCCATTGTAAACAGTTTGAATGATTAACCAATGGGGCAGAGCATGGTGTGGACACTTACTTAGGAGTTTATTAAATCTTTCCCAGGCTTTGTATATTGATTTCCCTTCATACTGACAAAATGAAATAATATCGTTTCTAAGTTTAGTAGTCCTTGAAGGTGGAAAATACTTAGATAAGAATTTCTGAGTTAACTCCTCTCAATTTTTAATAGAGCCAGGTGCTAAAGAGTATAATCTTATCCCTTAGTGATCTTATCCCTTAGTGAGAAAAGAAAAAGCCTTAGTCTAACAGCATTGTCTGAAATGCCATTATAATGAAATGTAGTACAAAGTTTTAGAAAAATTGATAAGTGTAAATAGGGATCCTCCGAAGGAGTTCCCCCAAACTGGTTGTTCTGCACTAGTTGGATAATCACTGGACTTAGTTCAAATGAGTTAGCTTCTACAACAAGGGTTTGTATACTTGAGTGACTTTCATCTGTCATAGGATTTACATAATCCCTCAATGATATTTGATGATTTTCCATGTTATTATTTTGAATGTTTTCCATTTCCATTTCTAGTTTTTCAAGTTCTTCATGTTTTTTGATTTTTTCCCTTTTTTCTAACTTAGGATTATAAGACACAATTCTTGCAGATCCTTTACTTCGCATACGCCACACAATAAATAATACATTAACAATTAAATAAATAAAACAAATAATATATTCAACACAATAAAACATTTTCACAAACACCTTGTTTATTTTCACAAACAAATAAAACATTTTCACAAACACCTTGTTTTTCACACAAATAGTTTTTTTCACAACACTTTTTCATACAAACAATACTTTTCACACAAAAACAGTTTTTACGACACTACAATTTCCCAAGTCTAAGCCAAATTACCTCAACTAAAATTCTCCTAAAAGTCAAGATCAACTGTAGCGATCCCCAACAACGGCGCCAAAAACTTGATCCCGATATTTTTTATATGTAAGGATTTATGAAATTGACATCACTACTTAAAGATTTTAATCCTTGGTAATGACACCAAAAACTTGATCCCAAGCAAAGTAAGATTTCAATTATATTTTGTAGGGATTTTATGCAAGTATACATATCGTTATCAAGTAATATAGGGCTTTTTAATTAAATCTCGAATATCGATCCCACGAAGATCGAGGTTAATAACATCCGCTTTTAAGAGAAGTTCTGGTATAGAACAATACGCCCTAGTTTGGAAGGTCGATAAAGGTTTGGTTTTGATTATATCCTACAATTCTACTTCTACTCCTAAACTAAAATACTTAGTGAAAATCAGAAAGTGAGGTTTGAGGTTTAATATATTAAAAGTACCCTTCCTCATGCAATGAAATTAGTGACATGTGTAAAAGTAAAACAAGTAGTGAGAGAGATTGTGACAAATAAAAGCAACTTCTTTACCCTTACTAGATGCTATAAAGAACATTGGTTAATATAAAGTTTGAATAGTTCTGAAGACGGGCTAGGCAGGGAAGATACTAGCTCTCACTCTAGAGTTCTCTCTTATCCCTCCACCTTGAGGCTAACATCTCACATCAAAACCTAAAACACTAGACTAAATTAGGGGGCTTTAGCCTGCCACTCTAAAGTCCTCTAATTCTACACCCATTAAAGATTATTTTCTTATTTATTTGCACTTAACTATTTGGACTACATACTCATCCATACAATCTCTTGTGATTCTACTACATTTCAGACAACACCATCCCAGATCTTACATGTTCTCACAACAGATTTTAACATGCAAATTGATCAAGTTTACATGAAGAACAAAGTAAAATCATCACAATATATTCTCACTCTACACAATTTTATAATGTACACATGCATACTAATTCATTACAAGAGGGAAGAGTAAAGAAAACTACTCACTACATATGAAGAAACAATAAGAACTTTTCATTTGATAAAACTTTGAAAACATACAAACAAAGTACTAGATTCAAATCAAAATAAAATGAAAATACTTATCCTTGATGAAAATCAAACTCTCCTTGTATAACAAAAACAATCTCATTACAATCCTCTCCAAGAACAAAGTGAAAAGAAAAGAAGAAATCTCTTACTCTCTCTCTTTCTCTCTCACCTTGTCGCCCCACTTCGCCCCCCACTTGGGGCTCACACCCAAGCCTTCTTCCTCTTCTCCAAGTCTTCTTCTCCTCTTCTAATTAATTCAAGAGTCCAAGAGTTCTTTTAAAAGCATTTCCAAGCCTTATTTATAACTTCCCAAAAGTTTCTTAAGTGTCTCTTCAAAACTGTCCATATTCATTGAATATTCAAAATAGTGCTTGAAGTGCCTTTCAAAACTCCTTATAAAGGCCCAAATCCTTCTAGAAAGTCCATTTTTATCAGTTACAATGAATTCCCCAAGAGACACACGAAGCACCGCTTCAAAAATCGTCCAAATCTGACGTATATTCTAGAATATATGTTGAAAACTGTCTTTGGTGCCTAAGCACCAATTTTTGGGCGCTTAAGTGCCCTCTTCTCTGTTTAGTGGTGCTTAAGCGTAGGGCACAAGCACTTAAGTGTTTGGTTTAGGTCCCCATGGCTCTGATGTGCCCCGATTAGACTTGATTTGCTCCGTTTTGCTCCATTTTGGTCCATTTTTGTTCCTTTTACTCCAATCACTCCAAATTCTTCTATTTGATGTACCTAAAATATTTGATGTACCTACCTAAAACCAAAACACAAGAAAATATACATTTAAAGTGCAATATCATTATAAAATAAAGCATGAAAAATAGTAAACTTTTAGGTGTATTTAGACCTGATTTTAGAGTTTGATAAGGTAGGGGGGCCTGGGGAGGCTAAGGATTCATTTGAGTTGACCCCTCCCCTAAGGTGAATTTTGTGGTTAAGGTAACTCCTAGGATTCATGGGGAGGTTCCTAGGGTTTTATAATGGATTTAGATGATTTACGACATGTCTTGCCCATGCGGTCAATTTAGCTCATTTACTTGGTCAGAACTCTAAACCAGCCCAACCAATGGGTTGTGCACTTGGGCTTACTATAGTGAAATCTTAAAGGATAAGATCCTTGTTTAGGATCATAAGCAAGGTGGGTAGGGTGAGCCCTCACAAAAGTGAGCTCAACAATTTGATGTTCCATTTAGCTCCAATAAAATGCTCTTTCTGTTATGAATTACTAACATGATTGTTTAATAATGCTAAACAAAGAAATATCAGATGAAATGATACTGACAAAATATAGAGAAAGACAAAGTGTGAGATTGAAGAATGTTGTTTTTCATATAGATAGGGTATTCACATATCAATGGTATTTTGGCTCAACATAAACATTCAGGCACATTTCCCAAAATAGGGCTATTATTGGGCATATAAAGTCATATTTTCCCAACAACAACAATATTTATGTGTGCTTGTGTTTAAAATAATTAGTTAATTATATTTTTAAATCCCACTTTCTCAAAATTTAAATAATTCTTTTAAATTTAATAAGGCATAAGAAATTATGTCACTACACTAAATATATTTAAAATATGATTTAATTTACATATCTTTTATTATTGTAATTAGTGCATTTATTCATTCATATAAATAGTTAGAATGAAAATTTTCATTTTCTAATTATTTTCAGATTGGCATAATTACAAACATAGAACATAAGGAAAATACATATTTATGAAACTAAATCATTTGCTATTTTTATTTGAACTATCAAATCATTATTTTTGCACATGTCATGATAAGGCTACTGACAATTTCACAAAAATAATATATATATATAATATTTGGGTGAGTATGAAAAATACAACTAAGAGAATGTTAATTTTATAAATATCTCTTATTTAAGTGTTATATATGTAATTGCACCTTTTAGGGTTTGTTAAATTTTATGAGTAATTTTAATATTTAAGTTCTTTTTTCACATTCCCTCTTAAGGTTTCAATAAAAAAGAATAAGGGAAATCTAAGAGGAATTATTTATTTAATAAAACCCCTACCTTTCTTACAGCTTCCAACCGCCAAAAAGATGTTTAATATCAGCCTTGTGAGTAAATTTATAGGAAAATTTTGGCAAATGTAAGAAATTTCTTGCCAAATTGATTCTGCAAATTGGCATAGGCGCGTCGCGATTATGGTGTGGGTGTGTGATCCTGAATTTATATGAGAATACGATGTATGCGGCTATAATCTTAATTTTCTCGTACATATAATTCTTACCTTGTAATGGTGTCAAAAACTTGATGACCAGCAACAGCTAGGCAAAAATTTGACTTTGAAGCAAATAAGAATATAATTATTTTGTTTAAATATGGGATACTACGCAAGTATATGTATCATTAACAAGTAATACATGACTTTTTTATTAAGCCCTGAATGTCAAACCCATGGGGACAAAAGACAATATGCAACTAAAATCAGAAGAAATTAGATAACAATTTCAACTTAGCAAAATATTCTTACTTAAACTTTAAATTCTATAATATGAATGAAAATTCGATTCTTTTTGTATTTTTTGTTAAATGAAAGTAAATTAAACAACTAACTAAACTTAACTAGATATAAATAAAATATATTTTTCCTTATCATGAATCAGTAACAGGTATAGGAATTATGTTGTGGAAATATTCAAATTATGTTATACCAAATATGGGCAATAGTTTTCTTTACCCTTACTAGAGATGCCATAAAGAACATTGGCTAATTTAAAGTTTGAATAGTTTTGAAAATGGGTTAGGTAGGGAAGATACTAGCTCTCACTCTAGAGTTCTCTCTTCTCCCTCCACCTGAGGGCTAACATCTTGCATCAAAACCTAAAATTATAAACCAAATTGAGGGCTTTAGCCTTTCACTCTAAAGTCCACTAATTCTACACCCATAAAAAGTTTATTTCCCTATTTATTTTACTATTTATTTGCACTATGTTATATGAATTACATTCTCATCCATACATTTTCATGTGATTCTTACGCTTAGTTGACTGAGACAATACCATCTCGGATCTTACATGTTCTCACAACAGATATTAACATCTTAATTGGCAAAATCAAGAAGTAAATGAAATATAAGATTTAAAATCATCATAACTTATTCCAACATTAAAGATTAATACTTCACACAACTTCCATCCAATACTTAATAACTCATCATATTAAGGAAAAAGATAAAGAAAACTACTGAGAACTCATGGAGAAAACACAACCACACTTAAGTTTAAAAGTATAAATCATGAAAACAAAAAATAAGTCTAAATTAAAACCAAATGTAGTCACAAAGATAAAAACTTTTCTCAAATCCTCTCCACCAAACTCTTGAAGTTCATTTGAATATCTTCCTTCTCTTACAATACAAACTAAAACTCAAAATAAAAAGAAAAGGGGGTGGCGACGTGTGTATAAGAGTCTCTCAAAAAGAAGAAAAGAGAGAGAGAGAGAGTTATTCAATCCAAGCCTTCTTTATAATTTTCCAAAAGGTGTCTTGGTGTCTCTTCAAAATGGCACCAAATTTAATGAATCTTCCAAGAGCTGCCTCCTCTCAAAAGCCAATTGAATGTATTTTCACGTCCATTAACTATTTCCCACATTTTCACTCCCACATTTTCACTAAGGGTTTTCACTAAGGGTTGCTTCAAACACCTCTTCAAAAATTTATCCAAATTCATTGAATCATTGATTAACTACTTCTGGCGTTTAAGCGTGAGGTACTTGGAGCTTAAGCGTTAGCTTTTCGGTTTTACTGGCGAGTAAGCGCCAGTTTTGGGCACTTAGGCACTACAGTTCTTTTGCACTTCTTCTTCTTTTTTGCTCTAAATTTGATCGTTTTTAAATTCTTTCACCATTTTTCATCCATTTGATTATACCTGAAAGAAAAACACACAAATTTTTTCCATTAAAGCACAATATAATAAGAGTGGGTATAAAAATATGTACATAAAGACTATATATTTTAGGTGTAGCAATGCATTGAGTACTACACAGGTGCGTTGCGATGTCGGCTCAGGTACACAGTAGTCTGATCTCTCTAATGGGTACAAATGCATGGTGTTGGTGTGGGGGTGTGCTAAAGCTTAAAGCGGGCACACTAACATATTGACATGGGTGCACCAGTCAGAAATCCTTTAATTGTGCTTTTTTCACTCTTTCTTGCTCCAATTCTTTTTTTGTCCTTGTTCCATACACAATTAAGATAAAACATACACATCTCAAGAATTTTAGAGTATGAAAAGAGATAAAACATGAAAAATTGTACCTCCATTAATTATTATTTCTATTGTTAATTAGTTTTGGCCCGTCAAGTCTTTTATTCGTATAATGTACCACTGAGCAAGTCAGTCTTACGAATGCAAGTGCATGTGTTAAGTAGCAATGAGGTACTAATTATTTCAGCAAAAAAAAACTCTAGTTTTAGAATCCGATGAACATAGCTTAACAGGTTCATAAAGAAGATTTTGAAGTCATAGTCCTAATTCTTAGAAATAGATCTCAGTGCAGTAGAAGCATAACGTAAAATGAGAAAAATCACAAGAGTTCTTCAAGATTGATGAGGCTCGTGCCTCTGTGATTTAGGAACGTGGTGATTATGATTTTCTAAATGTTTTTCTATGTGTTTGTTCTCAATTGGGGATATAGTACTCCTTATGCTTATGTCTATGTCAAAAGAAGCCTAAAATCCATGAAGTTGAGTCTTCCTCGATCCCTATGACATTCTGCTAAACTGATTTAATCCTCTAGGATGATTGCATAATTCTAGTGGAGTATGTTCATCCTCTCAGAATTTTGTGGTTAAGCATTAGTTTCCACTATGCAATGATTAGAAATCATATTTTAAGAAATATTTTAAGATTCGAGTTGGCCATACTAAAGGTAAATGAAGTGAAGAGGTTAACCAAAAATGTAAGTCATAAAAGCACAAGAAAATGAAATAAAAAACACATCTCAGAAAAACACTATAAAACCACTACGCCTACATCAAAAAGACATGAAGAAAGGACTAGCTACGCATTGGAGAGAAAGCCACATACATAGAATCCATGCGGATTTTCGTTACAAAAAAATTAACAAAAGCAAGAACCTACAATAAAGCCTGTCTTCTCCATAAGAATATTATCCTCTCCTCTTATACAATATATTTATTTAAAACTTCTCAAAAAAATCAAAGGAAAACAATCTCTCTTATGGTTTCAATCCAAAGGAATAAGAGTAACCCAAGAGGAATCCCTTATCTAATTAAAACCTTTTTATATCCCTCAGCTGTCAGAAGATGTTTAAAATCAGACTTATGAATTAATTTGTAGGCAAAGCTTGACAAAGATAAGAAAGTTCTTGCTGAAATTTATTATGCGAACTGGCGTGGGTGCGCACTGTTTAAGGCTCGGGTGTGCTGAGTATGGCGTAGGTGCGCTGCAATGTTGGTGTGAGGACATTGTAGTTTAATCTCTTTAGTGAGTGCAGGCACACAGTGCTGGTACAGATGCTTTACGAAGGGCATGGGTACATTAGTAAGGGTGCGGGTGCGCTAAAGCTTAAAGAGGGCATGCCAACCTGTCAGCATGGGTGCATCGTTGGAAATGCTTCAATTATGCTTGTTTTCACTCTTTTTACTCCAATTCTTTTGTTCTCCATTTTCCCTGCACAATTAAGATAAAACATACCAATTTAAAGAATTTTAGAGTATAAAAGGATGTAAAGTATGAAAAAGTGTATCCTCTAAATTTCAAATAATTCACTCTTACATAATCCTCCAAACCTACTTATTACTTGCCCCCGAGTAATCACATAGCTCAGATGTTTCTTTAAGATAATAAAATGAACTCCTAAAGTATTCTAACTTTTCAATTTACCTTTAGAAGTGTAAGGGGGAAAAATATAATTATCTTCTAAAGATTAATTGTCTTTAATGTTGTACAATTCAATTCCTAAACCTTAATTTTCTTCATTCTTTTCTTAAATAAGTTCCAGTGACTATTAAATGTTGTGTTGTTTGGGAGATCTTTTGCTTACTTTTGATTACTCTTTAGTCTAATGTGTAGTGGGGTAACCATTCGAATACCCCTTACTCTCTTTTCCTTGAACCATAACTCTAGAAGGATTCTATTGTGCTATCCTACAATCTCTTTTACTTCAGTCTCACTTAACTCTATTTTTACTTTCTCTTTTCTTGAATTTTTGTTGTGCCAACCTTAAGCTTCTTTCCAATGCTTTTACTTTTGACTTTTTGCTTTTTCTTGATTTATTTTTTGCTTTTTTTTATTTTCCATAAGAATTATTATATCCGGTAGCCAAGTTTTTTTCCCCTTACTATAGGGCAGTGTTCCTAAAGTAATAGATTTTACAGTGATAGTTTAACTTCTTCTTCCTAGGTTATTCTCAAAGTCAGAATTTAAGTTAATATAACTAGGTTACCTGTGAAAAGAAGAAAACTTACAACAATTTTTGGTTTGCCATAGACCCTTTAAACTCTACTTTTTTTAATAATCTATAGAACTCTTTTAGGGAAGATTGAAGTTGTTAAGTTCTAGAAATTTATTGTTGACATTAAAGTCACTTCCTCTTAATCAATATTCATCTTTTTCTTACCCAAGATTTAACTAAGCAATCATGAATTGTTAGAATTCCTTAATCAAGAGATATTTGGTGAATATTAAATCTAATATTTGAGCTATATAACATACCTTCAGGTTTGAGTACAATACTATTCCCCTCAAACTTAGTTTGCACCATAAATTCCATAGAGAAAAGTAATAGAAAAGATACAAATCAAGTATGTTCATGAAAAATAAAGATCAAGAATATAGAGAATAAAACCAAAACATGAGTTGAATATTGATTAAAACCCAAATAAACATCTAAAATACACCAAGGTAAGGAACTATAATTAACACTAGGAAGATCCAACATGAACTATAGGTTGTCTAACTTAGACAACAAACTTAGAGACATACACCTACCCCAAGTTAGTCTGAGTATAGAAGCTTATGTTAGTCTAGGTACACTAGATAGCTTTAAAGATTAGGACCTATGCAACTAACAAACCTACCCCCTGATGATAGAGGGAATATCCTAGAAGAATGTAACCTAAGGTTGTGGATGAAGGTATTTCTGACTACTTTGAGGCTATGAATCCTTTGAGCTACAATATCGATCCCAAGAATATAGTTGAGTAAAAATTATAAAGTTTATGATTAAGATATTTAAGCAAGTATACATATCATTATCAATTAATAAAGGACTTTCTATTTAAGCCTCGAATATTGATCCCACGGGGAATGTTTAAATTTGAAATGATAAATTTACTAGAAAATTTACATGAAGTAAAATGAAATTACAATCAATAATTTTGAATGTTGAGGTATGATCAAAACTAAATTATTTAACTATTAGCAAAACTGAAATGCAAAGTTTAAACAGTAACTACCAAATTATTAAAATATGTTTATGTGATGAAGATTTTTTATGTGAAAAACATCTTTCCCACTATGTGAAATGAGATGAGATAAATGATTTAATATGTATTGTGCCAAATATGAGCAGTTTTAATTCTCTACCCTGATCAGTGTTATATAAAATCATTGGCTAATCCAAAATTTAGTCCCTAAATCCGTGGCTAGGCTAGGAGGATACTAGCTCCCACTCCAGAGCTCACACTTCCCTTCACCTGAAGGCTAACTCTAGTTTTAAGTTTTAGTTTTTAAACACTAATTGGGGATTTTAGTCTGTCCTAAAGATTCTCCAATTCTACACCCAAAAAATTACACACAACCCCTTTAATCCAAATTTTGTGCACTTAATTTCATGAACAAAATTCTCCTTCATGGAATTAAATGCAATCCTCTCTTTTGTAGAAGTCATACTTTATTTCCCTGATCATATGTTTCACAACATATTTTAATAATTCAATTGATCATATCAAAAAGTAAATTAAGTTTGGAGTTGAAAAATCATCACAATTTATTTTATATTTTAATATTGGCACATCCATATTATCTCATCATTTCACCATATCTCAGAGTAGGGAGAAAGATAAAGAAAACTACTCAGAATTCATGAGAAAGATACAACAAAACATAAATTTCATATATAAAAGAAAGTTCATACAGCACTAATAAACAAACAACACTTATCGAAAACTCTTTCTCAAAGCAAATCCCTTGTAGCCTCTCCTAGGAAAGGTAGGAAGAAGAAATCTCACTTTTCTCCTTCTCCAACACTCTTAGAGAAGAATGCAGACTTAATCTCACCACAGAAACTCTAAAATCTTAAAAAAAACTCACTAATAGACTCCAAAATGGTGGTGGAATGAAGATGAAAATGAGAAATGGTGCTAAAGAAATGAAGTGGAACGAAGGGAAACTAAGAGAGAGTCCAAGAGAGCCCTTTTTTCTGATGAATTTCGGCCCCTAATAGAGCCTAGAGTCAGTTCTCCCATAGGTGCATCCAAAAACTCTTCAAAAAACGTCCAAATTCGTTGAATCTTCTATAAACAGGGTCTGCACCGTTATAAGCGCCATGGTGCCCAAAATGGCGCCGTCGGTGCCAGTGTTCTGCCAATTAATTCTTTTCTCTCTGTCAAACGGCGCCGCCGGTGCTGATCAACTTTTCATATTCTCCATTTTAACTCCAAATTTCATTCTTTTTGCTTTCTTTTTGCTCCAAGTCCTAAAAATCAACAACCTGCAAGAAAATATGAATGATACCGTCCATTAAAGTGCAATATCACCAAAATGAGTATAAAATATGGGTCTAAAAATGCATATATTTTTGGTGTTTCAAAATCCCCCAAACTTACATGTTACTTGTTCTCAAGTAACTCCTCTACTATATAAAAAATATGACTTATGGTAAAGAATTTAACTTTTAGATTTTTATATTTTGGTCCACTAAATAAAATAACATAACTTCAAAAAATTCAAAATAACTCCAGTTAATATTAAAAGTATAAGAATATTTAGCAACAAGTCCAAGATTTATGATTCTCTATTTGCAAATTGTTATATTAAAGCCACTTAAAGTATACATATGAAAAAGAACTTCATAAAACTTTACTAGTAAATAAACTAATACTCAAATAAAAGTTTAGAAAATGCAGCCAAGTCTTCTTTTTTAAGTTGATTCAACTGAAACCAACTTTTAATTAGACATCTTCTCAAGCTTCTCCCCACATTATCTTTTTTTTTTCATTTTTTTTGGATCTTTTTCAATCCTTTTTCTTTTCTTTTCTTTTATTTTATTTTTTTTATGAGGATTACTATATCTGGATAGCCTCTTTAACGATTTTGAATATCACTATCCTCTTCTTAACATTCCTTCACTTTATAAATTTATATTAGCCATTTCTTCACTTTTCACATTTCTTCACTTAACAAATTTATATTAACTTAAAGAGTTCATAAAGTTTAATTCTTTTCTCCTTATATGAACCTTTAATATTTTTAATACTTCAAAAATACAAATTTTCGTACTAAAAATATAAAAACATAGTCTTTTTCTTTTATACCAAATATCTTAATCTCTAAAATTAACATTTATTATTGAAAATTTTTACTTAAGTTTACTATATATTTAGAAACATAAATATAGTCATTTAAAGTTAACCCCTAATACCAAAGGTCTTGTTAAATTTAAAATTTTTGAAATATAGTTAAGTGAGGACAAATAAAATTAAGTTTATTTCTTTAAAAAGGAATTTTTCTTCCCCCTCAAACTTAAATTTTTAAAAATTTAGCATGAAGAACTAAAAAATAAAGGATGAAAGAAAACATTAAATACAAAAAAAAGACATACCTGTTGAAGGTTCTAATTTTGAAACTTAATTCTGAAATGATGCATGTGCTAAAATGAACTCAGAAGTAAAAGCTACAAGATTTAAAACATTAAATTGCACATAATACATATAAAATCTGCTGAGAAAGAGTTATTTACACTACATTTAACAAAATATTAAAACTAACAACATAACCAAACTGAATTTCAAAAATGAAAACAGTTTTACAAACTACTGTTCATAACACAACATAACAACAAAATAAAGTTACAATCTAACAACAAACAGTCTCAATAATATAATAAAAACAAGAAAATCAAACATACACAAAAAGAAAGATCACCAATCATCATCGTCTTCTTCTTCATCTACATCCAAATTCTGCCACTGATATGGAGTAAAAATAAAGTGAGTAGGAAACTGAACTGAATGATCACCCTTCATGTTTCTCACCATAGCATCATCATAAGCAGCATCATATTCAAACTTTTGTAGAATCAAATCATCAGTGTGAGCATTTCTGACATCCATGTTTTGCATTGTATGATCCATTCTTAAGATATCTCTTTACTGAATCATCATCTGGCTCAATAGTTCTCGAAGAGTAGGGTCACTAGAAGTAGGGGTCCTGGAAGAAGAAGGAATATCCCTGGTCTTACCTCCATATCTCCAATCAACATGATATTCATATGTCTTTATGTTAGTAGACCCAATAGATCTTAGAGGCTCAATCCTCTCCTCATCTAATCTAAAATTAACTCCTGCTTGTTCACAAAGTGTAAAAATAAGTGCAGAGTGTGCCAAAACACCAGAGGTCTCTCCCAAATCAATAGATCTAGTGTTCATATAAATAATAGAGCCTAAATTTATCTTCACACTTGCTGAATATAGAAGTTCAGGATGGCTCTATCCTTGGTCACCTCACTATGATGATTTTTCGGAATCATTCTTCCAGAAACAAAGTAGTGACAGACCTTAGATACTACATTAAGCATAGAAAGGAAAAAGTTTACCTTAACACCATTTTTAACTTTCCAGGTCTCCTTTCCATCAGCCAGATAAGAAATAACATCATCTAAGGCCTTATTTGTAGCAAAAAATGATTTATACTGGCATCTGTAAACATCTTCCAACTCATAAAACTCATTAATTTTTCTTGGAGAAAACTCTATCATTTTTCCACGAACAAAAACACAGTCATCAGAAGACTCCATAAAATTTATGTAGAACTCCATCACTACACCAATAATCGCATCAACAGTAAAATAACAAAAATTTTCCCACTATCGAGCATTGATCAATCACTCGACTTCTCTACCAGGATTTTTAACTCCCTGATCCAGAATCACTTTTTTATTTTCACGTAGACTATGAAATCGAGCTCTAGCCCTGAAGCTGAAAATTTTTTGTTCATCATAATCTACTTTTCTTTTTTCCTTTGCTTGTTCTCGGTGCCATGGGAAATCTAAGAAAATTCGATAAAAATCTGAATAAATTCCAAAAATTCTGAAAATCACAATCTAAAATGCTTTAAACTTAAATCCATTAAGTAAGAGTTCTTCGGCAAAGAATTTTCTTAAAATCTCTCAAAAAATTTCAAAATTTTTGGATCTCGGCAATGTGAGATAAATCCTTGGTGAAAATAAAAAAATTTTAGTTCAAAGTGCATCTCTTACCTAGAGAAGATGAAATCTGAAGTTCTTTTACCTCAAAATTGCCTCAAATCCGATCAAAATCAAGCCCTAGGTGGGAAAACCGGAGTTTGAAGGTGACTCAAAGGGTAAAAATGGTGGTTTAAGGTGAAAATCGTGAAATTTAAGGAGTTTGGCTATTCTTGGGTCGAGGGCGCCGTCGGCGCTGAAGGCCTAAAAATTCCAATTTTTTATTTTTTCAATTTTCAATTTTCTTTCAATTTTCTCCAAAGTCTTTTTTAGTATTTTTAAACACAAATTTTTATCTAACAATAATTTATAAATAAACATTTTCACAAACAATCACTTTCATAAATAACAACAAACTAACTTTTATATATGAAAATAGACTTTTACAAATACATTTTTCTAATCACACTTTCACACACATAAAGCAAACTAAATTATAAATCAGCGTTAAAATCAAGCCACAACACTAAACGCTGGCATAAAATTATACACACAATCAAAGTTCAGAAAGTTCTAAAGCAAAGCAAACTAAATCAAATCCACACAATCACACTAAATACATAAATATTTTTAAACTAGTAGAGAGTCCAAATTCTTGAGTTATTATGTCTCTTCTTCAGTGCCTTCTCCTCCTATAATATCTCCCATAGACTGATAATGAACGCACAAATTGTAGAAGGGTCGGTACGGGAATTGATTAGTCAAATTTTCTTTGATTTATCCTTTTCCTTTAAACATCCGCACTAATTCTACTTCAAATATTCCAGTATGATCAAAATTCTCTTTCATCCTTCATTCTAGGTGATCAAAAAGGTACTTAAGATCTCCTATTCCATTTGTAATACTCTGAAGTTCTCTTTCAATTTTCTTTCATTTCTTTTCCAAAGCAAGTGAACTTTCAACTATTGGTGGCATCAATGGAGTTGAAGCATGTGATGAATGATTTAAGATAGTATCTAATGCTTCATTCTCCTAATGCTTCATTCTCATTTCAATATGAATCATTGGCTCCCAAGGTAATAAAACTTTTTCCCAAATTTCATATGGCACTTGAGTTTGATTGCAAAGTAAAAAAATTGTAGAAGGATTCCCCAGTCCATATATAGGCCTATTCATATTAATACCCATAATAGATTTGAAAATAATTAATCTCACATCAATGGGCTTTTCCATTTCAATACATTAGTTTAAAATGACACTTTCTTTTATAACACTACTAATCTTCATGGTAGGGAGTAACTTTGCAGATATGAGCTGCTTCGATATTAGATTAAGTGATGAAGCAGAGAAACTAACATATCCCTCATCTCGCATTTCCCAAATATCACTTTCATCCGTCAGAAAATTATAGACATCTTGCATCAAATCTCTCCTATGGATAAAATTTGTATAATGACATATTGGAATGTTTTCTATCATATACAACTCATTGATTCGCGCACGAGTAAATGGAACAGCCTTACTCATCCATCTACTCGTGCGCGAATCAATGAGTTTTTGTAAATGGAACATCTCTTACCCATCCATCTTGATATTAGTTTTCCTGAAAATAATCTCAATCTTGTATTATATAATAAAACTCTTGTCCAGGCGCAAACTTTTTCTTAATAATCATCTGATCATGCCATATTTTCATTTTCACTTTATAGATTTTACTTTATAGTCATTTTCACTTTATAGATTTTTGCATTATCACGTGCTTCATTTTTAATCTTCTCAAGTTCATTGAATTGCAATAATCTTTTCTCACCAACATCCTTTAGATTAAAATTAAATTCCTTAATAGCCTAAAATGCTTTATGCTCTAATTCTATTGGTAAGTGACATGTTTTTCCAAAAATAGTCTATATGGGGACATTCTTATAGGAGTCTTATAAGTAGTTATATATGCCCATAATGTAGTATCTAATCTAGCAGACCAATCCAATTTATAGGGATTTACATCTTTTTCTAAAATTCGTTTAATTTCACGATTTGATATTTCTGCTAAACCGCTAGTTTGAGGATGATAAGCAGTAGAGAATCTATGCATAATATCATATTTCTTAATCAATTTTTTGATTTGAAGTCAACTTTATAAATTTTAGACAACTATATTCAATCAGGATCACATTCCATATCTTGTAAAAATAATTTTATTTAAAAATTTTGAAACACTTCGAGCATCACATTTAGGTACATCAATAGCTTCAATCTATTTGGATACATAATCAATAGCAATTAATATATATAAATTTTCAATTGAAGACATAAATGGTCTCATAAAATCTAATTCCCACACATAAAAAAATTTCAACTTCTAATGTGTAATTCATATGCATTTAATTTCTTCTAGAAATATTTCCTACTCGTTGACACTGATCACATGTTTTAATATATTCATTAACATCTCTAAAAAGAGTAGGCCAATAAAATTCAGCTTAAAAATCCAGCTTGCAAAATCTTATATGCAATCTATTTGTTCCAAAATATTCTCCAAATTCAAAATCATGACATCTTTCAATTATCATTCAATTATTTGTTCAGTTTATTCGTAAGGTGCGCATCTTTTAATGATCAAATCTTTACATCGTTTATATAAATATGGGTCATCCCAAAAATAGAATTTTGAATCATATATAATTTTTTTTCAATTGTGAATTTTTAATATCTCACTTACAATATAATTTACTATTTCAGCATACTACGGTACATCCATTTCATAAATATTATATAATTGTTCATCAGGAAAATTTTCTAAAATTTTATTTGCAAAATTAGTTAATATTTCTCTTTCTAGTCTAGATAAATGATCAGTTATTTGATTATCATTTCCCTTTCTATCAACTACGGTAAAATCAAACTCTTGCAATAGAAGTATCCATCTAATTAATCTTGATTTAACAACCTTCTTTTGTATCAAGTATTTAATAGCGGAATGATCTATATGCACTATACATTTAGTTCCAATTAAGTAATGTTTAAATTTATCAATGGCATAAACAATAATGGCATAAACAATAACTAATAACACTAATAACTCTCTCCAAGTAGTAGTGTAATTTATTTGAGCATCATGTAGAATTTTACTAGCATAATATATCACTTTAAAAACTTTGTTGTGCCTTCGTCCTAAAACAGCCCCAATAGCATAATCACTAGCATCGCACTTAATTTTGAATGATTTTTCCCAGTTAGGTGAAACTATTATAGGTGCAATGATTAAGTTTTCTTTCAATAATTCAAATGTTTTTATGCATTCTTCATTAAAATCAAATTTTGCATCTTTTTCTAAACGTTGGCATTTAGTTATTTTTGAAAATTTTTTTATGTTGCGCCTGTAAAAACCAGTATGTCCTAAAAAGCTTCTTACCCCTTTAACATTAGTAGGAGGAGGTAATTTTTTATTAACTTTAATTTTTGCATGATCTACTTCTATGCCATTTTCAGAAATTTTATGTCCAAGTACAATACCTCCTACAACCATAAATTGATATTTTTCCTAATTTATTATTAGGTTGATTCTTTCACATTCTTCGAGAACTTTTTTTAAATTATTTAACATAATTCAAACGAAGTCCGAAATACCGAAAAATTATCCATAAATACTTTCATTCCATATTCAATAAAATTGCTAAAAATTGACATAAAATTGCTAAAAATTGACAAAAATTGCTAAAAATTGACATCATACATCTTTGAGATGTTGGAGGTGCATTGCATAGTCCAAAAGATATTTTACGAAAAGCAAATATTTCATATGAACTTGTAAATGTTGTCTTCTCTTAATCCTCTAGAGCAATTGAAATTTGGTGATAACCGATATATCCATCTAAAAAATAATAATATTTATTTCCCGCCAATCTATCCAACATTTGGTCTAGAAAGGGCAAAGGAAAGTGATCTTTTCTGGTGGTCATGTTTAATTTTCTATAGTTAATACAAATTCCAACCAGTAACTTGTCTTATTAGGATTAATTCATTTTTCTTATTTTCTTCAATGGTCACTCCTCCTTTCTTCGAAACACAGTGAATTGGACTTACCCAAACACTGTCTGAAATAAGATATATAATTCCAACATCTAACCATTTTAAAATTTCTTTTAAGAACTTCTTTCATTATTGGGTTTAATCTTCTCTGAAGATCAGCTTTAAGTTTGTATTGTTCATCTAATAGAATTTTGTGCATACAAATAGAAGAACATTCCTTTAATATCTGCTAAAGTCCAACTAAAAGACTTTTTATATCTCTTCAACATCTCTATTAATTTTTGTTCTTGAATTTTAGTGAACTTAGAAGATATAATAACAGGAAATATAGATTACTCTCCTAAAAATACATATTTTAAATGGGCAGGTAATATCTTCAGTTCAAGTTTAGGGGGTTTAATACTTGAAGGAAAAAGATTTTTATTATTGCTTTCCAACAAGTCTAAAGTTTCAAATTTTCCCTGAATATAATCCAAATCTTCTTCTTTTGTTTCATCCTTGTTCTCAAGAAATTCTCCTTGCTTTAATTTGTCTTCAAATTCATTCTTAAACTGCTCATTACTCAGATAATCAGTTACTTCCATCCTGAAACATTTGTTATATTTTTATATTGCAGGATATTTCATAGCTTTTGCAATTTTAAATGTTACTTCTTGATCGTTAACTCTCATTATTAATTCTCTTTTTTGAACATATAACACATCTCTTCATGTTGCAAGAAATGGTCTCACCAAAATAATAGAAATTTTTTATCTTCTTCCATATCTAATACTATAAAGTCTACAGGGAAAATAAATTTATCCACTTTTACTAATACATCTTCTATAACTCCTTTTGGATAAGTTATTGATCCATCAGCTAACTGAAGAGTTATAGTAGTAGAACAAATCTCTTCCAAATATAAACATTTAAAGATCGATAAAGGCATAAGATTGATACTCGCTCCTAAATAACATAAAACTTTTCCAAAAAACTTTAGCACAAAGTATAGTAAGACTATCGGGATCTTTTAATTTTTCAGGAAGCTTTTTATGAATAATAGAACTACACTCTTCACTGAGTGCAATAGTCGCATGATCTGTAAACTTCCTTTTCTTATTTAGTATATCCTTCATAAATTTCACATAACTTGGCATTTGTTCCAAAGCTTCAACAAAAGGAATATTTATCGTTAACTTCTTAAGGATTTCTAAAAATTTTATAAATTGTTTATCTTTATTCTTCTACTTCAGTCTTTGAGGAATCAAAGGTAATGGTTTTTCTAAAGAACTTTGTATTTGTTCATTTTCATTTTGGTCACTTTCCATTTCTTCCTTCTCTTCATCAACTTTAGTTTCTCTTTGGATCCTTGTTTCAACTTCCTTTCCACTTCGTAATTGAATAGCTTTAATTTGCTCCTTATTTTGATCTTTTGGATTAACTTCCACAGTACTAGGAAAAATTCCAAAATGTCCGTTACTAAGTGCAGTAACAATATGTTATAATTGATTTTCAATATTTCTAATAACAGCCCCTTGATTTTGTATTTGATTTCTCATATTCAACATTACTTCTTCCATCATCAACTTCATTTCCTTAACTTGTGATTTAGGGTTAGAGTTAAATCCAGGAAGATAATAAGGTTGATAATTAGGATTTCCTTGATTGTCTAAATTTCCAGAAGGATTCACCGAATTGTTATAATTATTCCAACTAAAATTAGGGTGATTTTTCCATCTAGGATTATAAAAATAAGAATAGAGATTGTTATTACAATTATTTATAATATTTAAAGTTTCATAAGATGATTGAGATCAATTATCTGTCCTAGTGAATTTTCTTATAATACTGAGGGTATTTGAGAATAGTTCACTCCAATTTAATCAATCTTTTTTGAAATAGCAGCAATTTAATAGCAGCAATTTGAGATTTTGAAATAGCAGCAATTTGAGATGCTAAAATAGACATTGCGTAAGAATCATAAATACTAGCTACTCTCTTAGGACTTACCCTTTCAGAGGGCCGTTGAAAATCATTGGTAGTCATTTCTTCAATAAAAAATATGCTTCATTAAAAGGTTTTGACATTAGTGATCCACCCGCAGTAGCATCTATAATAGATCTGAGTGATCCCACTAATCCATTGTAAAATGTTTGAATTATTAACCAATCTGGTAAAGCATGGTGTGAATATTTTTTAAGAAATTCTTTAAATCTTTCCCAAGCTTCATATATCGATTCCCCTTCAAACTGACAAAAATATGCAATATCGTTTCTAAGCTTAGCAATTTTTGAGGGTGGAATTTTTGTGATAGTTCTCCCCAAGTTCTAATAGATCCAGGTGCTAATGAAATTAAGCAAGCCTTGGATTTATCTCTTGATGAAAAAGGAAAATGTCTAAGCCTAACAGCATCATTAGACACTCCATCATATTTAAAAGTAGCACAAATTTCAAGAAAACTAGCAAGATGTAAGTTAGGATCTTCAGTAGGTGTTCCTCCAAACTGATTATTTTGCACCATTTGGATAATAGCAAGTTTAAGTTCAAATGAATTAACAGCAACATTAGGATTTTGAATAGTCAAGCGAAGTTCAACTACTGTTAGATTAGCATAAAATTTTAAAGGTCTTTGTCAATTTTCATTTATTGGATTATCTAAGTTATTTGTCATTTCATTTAAATTTTTAATTTCTTTTTGTTATTTTCAAATTTTTCTAATAGTACGTTCTAATTCTGAATCATAAAGTACTAAACCTTTAGATCCAATATTTTGCATAAACAAATGTAATAAGCAAAGAAAGAAATACTCTTAAACTAAAATAAAAATATATTTCTTTTTGGATTTTTAATTTTTTAATTAATTTGATTTTTTTATAATTATCTATAAATTTCCTAATTTATCAAATCTATTTAATTTACCGTTACCTTCCCCAGCAACAACGCCAAAAACTTGATCCCAAGAATATAGTTGTGTAAAAATTATAAAGTTTATGATCAAGAAATTTAAGCAATTAATGTTGAGATGTTTAACAGTAACTACTAAAATGCAATGTTTAAACAGTAACTACTAAACTATTAAACTATGTTTATGTGATGAAGATTTCTAATGTGAAAAACATCTTTCCCACTACAATGAGGTTTTGGTGAAATGAGATGAGATAAATGGTTTAATATATATTGTGCCAAATAGGAGCAGTTTTAATTCTCTACCCTGATACAGTGTTATAGAAAATCATTGGCTAATCCCAGGTTTAGTCCCTAAATCCGTGACTAGGCTAGAAGGATACTGTCTCCCACTTCCCTTCACCTGAAGGCTAACTCTCGCTTTAGTTTTTTAATACTAAGACCGAATTGGGGATTTTAGTTTGTCACCCTAAAGATTCTCCAATTCTACACCCAACAAAGTATATTTTTCTATTCATGTGTACTTAATTCCATGAACGAAATTTTCCTTCATGAAATCAAATGTGCTCCTCACTATGTTGTAGAACTCATTCTCCATATCCTGGATCATATGTTTCACATCATATTTTAACAATTCAATTGACCAGATTGAAAAGTAAATTAAGTTTGGAGTTAAAAAATCATCACAAATTATTTTATATTTTAATATTGACATATCCATATTATCTCATCATTTCATCATATCTCAGAGTAGGGAGAAAGATAAAGGAAATTACTCATACTTCATGAGAAAGATACAATAAAACACGAATTTCTTATATAAAAGAAAGTTCATACAACACTAATAAACCAACAACACTTATCTGAAACTCTTTCTCAAAGTAAATCCCTTGTAAACTCTCCTAACAAATATAGGAAGAAGAAATCTCTCACTTTTCTCCTTCTCTAATACTGTTAGAGAAGAATTCACACTTAATCTCACCACAAAAACTCTAAAATCTTAAAGAAAACTCACTAATAGTCTCCAAAATGGTGGTGGAATGAAGATGAAAATGAGAAATGAAGCTAAAGGAATGAAGTGGAACAAAGAGAAACTAAGAGAGAGAGTCCAAGAGAGCCCTTTTTCTGATGAATTTCGACCTCTAATAGAGCCTAGAGTCGGTTCTGCAATAGGTGCATCCAAAAAATCTTCCAAAAGCGATAGGTGCATCCAAAAACTCTTCAAAAAGCGTCTAAATTCATTGAATCTTCTAGAAACAAGGTCTGCACCGCCATAAGCGTTGTCGGCGCCCAAACTGGCGTCGTCTGTCGGCGCCAGTGTTCTGCCAATTAATTCATTGCTCTCTGTCAAACGACACCATCGATACTGAGGAAATTTTCATATTCTCCATTTTGACTCTAAATTTCATCCTTTTTGCTTCCTTTTAGCTCTTTTTTTGTTCCAAATCCTAAAAATCAACAACCTGCAAGAAAACATGAAAAATACCTTCCATTAAAGTGGAATATCATCAAAAATGAGTATAAAATATGGGTCTAAAAATACATATATTTTTGGTGTATCAAATATTTAAGGAGGATTCCTGGTTATGAGTTTGCATAGTGGACATATATCAATGTGCTTGGGATGACAGGAGCCATGGGCATGTTGACCGGGTATATTATTCTGAAGGTCTAGGTTAGTTCACCTATTAAGATTCCTTATAGAGTCTATGGTTTCATTTTTCTATCTAGAAATCTTTCTTACCCAACTCTATTCTAAGTTTAGGATTCCTAATTATTTATGTTTGTCAAATTGAGTGTTCCTGGTTAATCTCTTAACCTAGCTTGATCAACTTAAGCTTTCTAAATCAATTCCCATTAGGCATAGCTATCTATTTGGGTCCTTGTTTTGTAACTCCCATTCACTTAAAACCCTCTCTTCTAAAGATTAATCTTGAACAATTTGGTTTATCATAGTAATCATGAGTTTTCTTTAGGGTATATGATCCTAGAGATTGAATTAATTATGACGTCTTGCCCTTATAGGAAACGAGGTTCTCAGATTTAAATCTTGTCTTACATCTCTGAGATAAAAAATCATAGTTGCATAGACCAATAAAGATTTTTTCATCCAGATGATTAGGTCTATTGTGAGGTAATATTCCCATCCTTCACGGTAATATATTATTCTTTGAATGTCGTATCTGATCATTTAGATAGATGTCTTTTGAGGTCTATGGTAGTCACATAAAAAAAAGAACCACCAACCATCTCTTTCATAATAGAGTTAATTCTTCTATGGGGGTCAGCCTTAGGTCCATGTCCCTTCTCCATCAAGATCCTATGCATACAAAGGGATGGACTTACACCTTTAATGTCAGTTATGGTCCACCCAACAACTTTTCTAAAATTTTTAAACACACTCATTAGTTTTCCCTCTTGCTCCTCACTCAAGTTTGTCAAAATGATTTCAGGCAATGTTGATGGTTCTCCTATGTAAGCATACTTGAGAAGGTTAGGTAAGGTCTTCAATTCTAACTCAGCGGTGGTCTTAATGGATGACACTAAGGGCTTGACATTAGTCGTAATGTCCAAGAGTTCAAATCATTCCTTAAGTGTTCTAGAGTTCCCTTCTAATAGTAGAGCCAACCCTTCCCTATGTGTTTGGTCCTCATTCTCAATCTATTTAGGCATTTCTTGGTTTTCTTCCAAATTATCCATAAATTATCCATTTACAACTTGATCCACTATATCAAACGCATGGTAGTGTTCTTCACTATAATCACGAGGAAACCTTATTGACTTTAGGATGTCAGAGGTAGCTTCTTGATCATTTGCTCTCATAGTCAATTTCCCTTATTGTAGTTCAATCATGGCCTAACCTATAGCTAGAAAGGGTCGGTCAATTATGAATGGTATTCCCGTATCCTCTTCCATATCGAGCGTCACGGAGTCTATAAGGAATTGAACTAGTCCACTTTCACTAAGACATCTTCAATAATTCACATTGGAAAAACAATTCATCGGTTTGCCAATTATAAAGTCAAATTACTGGCATGAACCTTTCCTAGCTCAAGTCTTTTAAAGATGGATAGTTGCATCAGGTTGATACCAGCAACAAAGGGCTCTTCTACAAACTTTTCTACCACAAAAAGTAGAATGGTATAGCTCCCTGGGTCCTTCATCTTTTGGTGTAACATCTTATGTATGATGTCACTACATTCCTTTGTTAATGGGATCGTCTCAAAGTGCCATAATCTTTTTTTCCTAGTCAAGATATCTTTCATGAACTTAGCATAACTAGTGCTTCAGCAAATGGTATGTTAATGGTCAAATGTTTGAACACCTTTAAGAACCTCAAGAATTGTTAGTCCACTTTTTATTTTCTTAATCTCTGAGGAAAAGGTGGTGGTGGTCTTTTTTTAGAATCAATCGTAATGAATGAGAATGGCATATCAGCTTCTTTTCCATCGATTATGGTTCACATCCTACGACAATGTGTACCTCAATGGGATCTTCTTTCCTATAGATAATTTCTACTTCTTTCACACTTTTTAATTTGATAGCTTGAGCTTGCTCCTTCCCTTTCTTCTAGGGATTTACATCAATATTGCTAGGCAGTGCTCCCGGAGCTCTATTATTCATTGAACTCACCAGTTGTCCTATTTGAGTTTCTAAGTTCTTTATCTCTACAATCTGGCTATATATTTGGTTCCTTATTGGAAAAAATAACTCATCAATAGGTGTCTTCTTTTGGATATATTAGGTTTTAGCTTGCAATCTTGGTAGGTACTGTTGTTTTTGGGGTTGATTCCTTTAGTTATTTCAATCATTGGGCCAATTATTGACATAATTATTGTGATTCTAGACCCGTTGCTGGTGGTTATTATTCAAAGAAAAATTTGGGTGGTTTTATAGTCTGGGTTGTAGGTTTAGGTATAAGGATTATTGTTATGATTTCTTATGACAATAACAGATTCTAAGGCAAACATGCTAGGATCTACCACTGGTCCATACCCCAATCCATCATTGGGTGGAAATCCTTACATGGGATTCATCTCTAGCTTGTATAATTTCTTAGATATAACAACTACTTTTTTTGCTAGGATTGCTAACACATCATATTCATGAACAATTGCTACCTTATATGGGGTTACTCTTTCAATTGAACATTGAAAATTGTTAGTGGGCATTTCCTCGATCAATTGGCATGCCTCATCAAAAGGTTTGGACATTAAAGAGCCTCCTGTAATGACCTCTATGATAGACCTAAAAAATCCTACTAATATGTTATAGAAGGTTTGACGGATTAACCAATCAGTTAGGGCATGATGTGGACACCTTTTAAGTAAGTCTTTGAATCTCTTTCTGATCTCATGAATAGATTCTCCATCAATTTGACTGAATGATGTTAAATTTTGCAATTTAAGATGGAAGAATGTATTTAGCAAGAACTTTTGGACTAAGTCATTCTAAGTCATGATTAAGCATGGAGCAAGGGAATTAAGCAAAAACTTAGCTTTATCCCCCAGGAAAAAGGGAAAAATCCTTAGTCTAATGACATCATTGGGGGAACTGTTGTACTGGAAGGTGGCACACAATTCTAGAAAATTAAGAAGGTGAAGGATGGGATCTTTAGTGCCAAGTCCGCCAAACTGGTTGTTTTGAACCATCTGGATTATGGTAGGTCAAAATTCAAAGGTATTGGCTTCAACAGATGGGTAATTAATACTCATGTAAATTTCTTTGATAGACGGATTTGCATACTCCCTAAGTGGTTTAATAGTAGGGGAATTAGGGTTAGCCATCTCTACAAGTGATTCAAAAATTGAATGAGATCTTCTAAGACGTCTAAATGTGTGATCAATCCCAGGGTCAAAAGTTGCGAGGTTAGTTTTAGCTCCCCGAAACATACAAAGAAAAATAATAACCTTATACAACACACAAGCACTTGGACCCACACAAATCAGTATACATGCTTGAATGAAAATGCAACATATAAAATGCAAGGAAAAACTACAAAGATGGAAAAGTAATTAATAGCTATTACTTTTTGCTTTTTTATTATTCAGTTTTTTTTGTAGCACCTACAGAAAAAAAATTAAGGAATATAGCTGTAACAAAAAAATAAAAAAATAAAAATAAAAATAAAACATAAAAACAAAAGGTATCAAACTTAAATCCTAGAATTTTCAACTAAAGTTTTCTAACCTCATAAATAATTATTAATGTCTTTCCCCGACAACGACACCAAAGCTTACCGTGGGGTAAGTCAGTTGTACAACACAAGTGTATGTGTCAAGAGTAATGGGGTTAGAGAGTACAACATATCAATATTATAGAGAAAGTGTAATAATTATTTTGGTAGAAAAACCTATAATTTAATAATCCAGTGAACCTAGCTTGGCGGGTTTATAAGAAGGTTTTTTAAGTCCTAATACTACTTAATAGAAATAGATCTCAGTACAATAGAAACATAAAGCAAAAAGGAATAAATCATGAGTGCTCTTCAAGATCGATGAGGCTCGTGCCTCTGTGATTTGGAGATCATGGTGATCGAGGCTTCGTAAATGTTTTCCTATGTGATCGTTGTCAATTGGGGATATAATACTCCTTATGCTTATGTCTAGGTCAAATGAAACCTAGAATCCATGAAGTTAATGCTTCCTCAATTTCCACAACATTCTGCTAAATTGATCTAATTCCTTGGGATGATTGCAAAATTCCACCAGAAAATGTCTATCATCTCAGAATTCTGTGGTTAATTCTTCGTCTCTACTACACAGCAATTAAATATCGTAGTTTCACGAAATATTTTAACATCCTAGTTAGCCAGACTAGGAGTAAATGAAGTGTGGAGGTTAACCAGAATGTAGGCTGTGAAAGCATGGGAACATGAAATAAAAAACACATTTGAGAAAACTATGACTAAACTACTACCCCTACATCGCAGAGACATGAAAAAAGGACCAGCCACACATTGTAGAGAAAGTCACAACCATAGAATCCATGCGGATTTTTATTGTAAGAAAAAAAAAATAAAAACAAGAATTTCAAGAAAACTTGTCTTCTCCACAAAAACCCTCTCCTCTCATATGATAGATATTTCCAAATCTTCTCGGGCAATCAAAGGGAAACAATCTCTCTTGAGGTTTCAATGTAAAGGAATAAGAGAAACCCAAGAGTAATCTTTTCTCTAATCAAAACCCTACATTTCTTACTGCCTCCAGCCGCCAAAAGATATTTAAGATCGGACTTATGAATTACTTTATATAGGTAAAGCTTGATAATGACAATAAAATTCTTGCCAAAATTGATTCTGAAAACTAGCGCGGACACACCACGATTAAGGCGTGGGTGTGCTGAGTATGACACAAGTGTTTTGCGATGTCGGTGCAAGTAAATTGTAGTATGATCTTTCTAGGTGCGGGCACGCGAAGTTGGCACAGACTCTTTACATAGGGTGGAGGCGTGTTAGTAAGGGCTCGGGCATGCTGAAGCTTAAATCGGGAGCGATGACATTTCAAGACGGGTGTGCCGGTCAGAAATCCTTCAATTGTGCTTATTTTCGCTTTTTTTACTCCAATTCTACTGTTCACCTTGCTCCTTGCACAATTAAGATAAAAAATACATTTCTTAAGCATTTTAGAGTTTAAATAGATGTAAAATATGAAAAAGTGTACCCCCTAAAAATCAAATATTTCACTCTGAGCAAATAATAATCATGATATTTATTTACTTAAGTAAATATCCTTAAGAGTTCATTTTGAATAAATTTATCCCTAGTGAGCGATATGCTCTTCTTTACATAGGTGGTTTATTAAAATCAAAACTCTTTGAAATTGGTTCAAGCCTAAGTTTAAATTTTGGTTCAAACATGATTCAAACTCATGTTCAAACAAGGTGAGGGGTTCGTGACAATCTCATTGATGCTTAACTTTAAAGAGCTTCCATCAATACTCGACTCCATCTAGCTCACATTATGAATTCATATTCTCTTCAATTGTTGCAAAAAAATTGATCCCATCATGTATGGCCCCAATGAGCTCCTATCCTAAATGCTTATTCTAATTCACATGCCTTATGCCACCAATCTTGTTGATACCTAACCCTAGCAAGCTCCTCTTATGCTTCACATGTAAGTCCCATTATCGCCTAGCTCAAACAAGCCCTCATCTCAAACTCCTTATCACATGCCATTTGTTTGATCAATGCTTGACCTTATCGAGCTTTCTTCGTGAATTCCTAATTTTAATAACATCCTCACGAAGACAAGTTATTATTTTTTACACATCTCTTTCATAGACATTTGCCTCCATGATTTGAGTCAAGGTTCTAACCTTTGCTCAAACATACATAGAAAGGTTCGAACTAAGTTTTTATTTACGAGTCTAATAATAACTGTTGAATACAAGATTGTTATCTATCATTATGAGTAATTTCATTCAAAATAAACTTTTGTGTATGTTTCTTAAAACAAAAATATGAATGACATATTTGCCCATATATTCATATTTCAAATCATAGAAAAGTCAATTGTTTCTTTTATATTATGTTTTATTTTTTAATATAATTTTGAATTAAATCTTTTTTCTCATTATCAAGTGAAGGATAGATTAAATTAGATAAATAATAGTTTTTATTAATCTATTTTAAAACATATTGTTTAATCATTTCAAAATTGATGAAAAATTAATGTTTATTATTTACTAATAATTTCAATCATTAATATTCATGAGTTTTTAATTTTATTAAAATACTCAATGATTAATTTGATAATATGTCATAATAAATTAGTTTTGTAAATTGAGAGTTCTTTAAAATAAGTTCAAATCTTTTAAAGGCATGATATACTCGATTTTAGGCTTGGTATAGCAGTTTCGAGCTAATCCATTGTAATTTGAGCCATCAATAATATAATTTTAATGTATTTATAAATTTAATATTTATTTATTAAATGTTCAAATATGTAATATCGTTTTAAAAATATGACTAATATCAATTATTTACAAATAAATAATATCTTCTAATTATTTAAATTTTAAAAGAATTAAAATTTGAAAGTTTTGGTTATATATTTATCAAATTTTAATTATTAGACATATAAAAACACAACAATTGTATGATATTAGAAATGTAAACCACAAGAATTGTGTGATATGTTTTAAATATCTATAATTTTCTTAAAGAAAGTTGAGTTTATGAAATAATGTGTGATTCAAATCTACAAATTAAATTCTTAATTTTTGTGTAAAATTTTAATTTGTATAAAAAATAATTTAGAATTCGTGTCAATCAATTTTTGCAGATCAATTTATACTTCTTTGAGATACACTCTTAAAAATACAAAAGTATGGTCCTGTTCAATGCCCTTGGCTTCCGCTCTCTCGCGATTCTGTAGAATTTTTGCTCTCTTTTTGCTCATAATCACATATAAAAAGTTGATTCTCACTGAGCTTTCGATTTAACATGACGTTTCCGAAATATAAATGAGATTTTCTTGCATAAATTGGTCTTCTCTCTTTCTTCCTTTTTCATTACCGTCGTGCAGTAGCTGAGACCAACTTTGCTTTGTTGGGTAAGGGTTCCATCCATTCCTTTCCTCGTGGCTCTAGTGCACATTTTTCGTTCGCTGGAGTTGATATGCCATGTTCTACCATTCTTTATTCTTAAGTGTGTCTGTCCCGACTAGGGGCTATATGACAACAAATTTAATTTATGTTAGAAGAATATAATAAATCCTGTAAATTCAAACTTAGTAAATCCTATAAGGATTAAATCTCAAAATCTATTTAGCATTGGATTTGATAAATCCAATTAAATTCAATCAAGTTGTCTGACAACCCTTACTAGGATTTAAAAAATAATTATGTTTGTTATAATAAAAAAATATTATTTTATCATTAGTATAAAAAATAATTATTTAATTAAATTTAATTCTAATTATGCTAGTTAATACGGAATGATTTACTAAAATAATCTATTATTAATTTACAATTATTAAACTAAATACTTATTAAATAATAATTTAACATTAATTTGCATTAATTACTTAAATTATTTTTTGTTCATTAATAAACTATTAACAATTATATTAAAATTTATTTAATTATAATTAATTTAATAATTTAATAATTAATTATTTATTATGAAAATTTATACATAACATGTAATTCTCTTTATTTATTATTACTCAATTAAAATAATTAAATTACTTTAAATAAAAATAAAATCTCAAACTATCTCCTCTTTCCTCTTTGTCCGAAGCCCTTCTCCCTCTCTGCCCGAAACCCTCGTCTGCTTCACTCCCCATCTACCAGCTCCTAGTTTCGCTTAAAACTATCTCCTTCGAGACCAAACCCTCCAAATACAATTGCGATCAGAGATAACTGGTAAGGAAACGGCGGGATCGCGGTGTAGAGAGACCCGAAATTCCTATCTGTCTCCTCCTTCCGCTCTGTTACTACCGGAAGGTAACTTCACATCTTCCCTTTTCGCGCGAAAGCCCGTCCACGATTTACTCCGGATTTATAAATTCTGCGGCTTTATTTTGTCCAGAACGACCGACTGGCAAGTTTTAGGTTAAATCCAGCGTAAATCCTGCTCAAAATCCGTTACGAGATAGGGGGATTTTATTGGATTTCACTATTGAATTGGCGGAGGAAATTGTTGACGGATTTATTATTATTATAATTTTTGTTGGAAGATATTGATTTGTTTCTTGTTCGGTGGTTAAAGTGATTTTTTTTTCTCACCTGCTGGAGTTCCGGGATGTGTCTAGGTTTTCTACTTTTTGGTTTAAAGGGAATGCTACGGATTGGTGCGCGGGAAGAAGCATCTAGATTTGCTTATGCTATGTCAGTGCATTATTCATTGGTCGGTGAAATCTAGAATTGTTTATCTCCCTTAAACATCATATTTGGATGAATGAAAAGTATTTTTACATAACACGCAATTCCTATGTATTTGCATTTCTAACACCTTAACTTTTATTTTTTACATTCCACCCAAATCTTTTACATCACGTCAAAATTGCCACCATTTTTACTTTTAAAAAGTGAAATACATATTTACATGTATAGGCAAGGTGGCATGCATGTAAAATTTGAAGTTTACATTTTAGGTATGTAAATACATTGGAATTGAGTGGGTATGTATGTAAATTTTTGAAGTATTTTTGGTTTGGGATATTTTTTAAATTTTAGTGGTCATTATGGTTTCTCTTCCTTGCAACATGACAGAAAATGCTGCAAACACCTATATCAATTTCATTATTGATTGTTATATTATTCAATGTCTACAGTGAAAATTTACTATTACTTTTTTATTTGTGCTGTAGTAAACCAAGGGTGCAAAGTCTGTAGGACCTGATGATATCCCAATTGAAATATGAAAATATTTAGGAGATTTGGGAGTTACTTTGCTTACTAAACTATTTAATATTTTTTTTAAAACTAAAAAGATGCTTGAGGAGTGGAGGAAGAGTATTTTGGTCCTCATTTTTAAAAATAAATGGGACGCACAAAAGTGTGGGATTTATAGAGGAATTAAGTTGATGTGTCATACTTTAAAATTATGGGAAAGGGTAATTGATCATAGGTTAAGATGTATTACAAAGATTTCTCATAATCAATTTGGATTTATGCCGGGTAGATCTATCATGGAAGCTGTACATTTATTGAGAGATTTGATGGAAAAGTTAAGTGATAATGAGGATATACATTTGATTTTTATTTATTTAGAAAAAGCTTATGATAAGGTTCCAAGAGATATCCATTGGAGAGTTCATTGGAGAGTTCTTGTTGATATGACTTATATTCAAGTCATTAAAGATATGTACACTAGAGCTGTTACTTGTGTTCGAACTGAAGGAAGATTGACCAAATGAACTGAAGGAAGACTGAAGGAAGATTGACCAAATATTTTCCTATTTTAGTTGGATTACATTAGGGATCGTCTTTAAGCCCATATATTTCTTTTTGCTTTAGTTTGGATGGTTTTACGGGACATTTACATGAAGATGTACCTTGGTGTATGATTTTTGCTAATGATATCCTTCTCGTGGATAAGATCAGAGAAAATGCCCAGAAAAAACTTGAGTTATGGAGGTCTATATTAGAGTCTAAAGGCCTTCATTTGAGTTGAAATAAAACTGAATACATGGAATGTAATTTTAGTAGTAGTAGCTCTAGCTACAAAAGTTTAACTTTGGGCGATCAAATTGCTAAAAGGTGTGAACGATTTAGATATCTCGGGTATGTTGTTCAAAGCGATGATGATATAGATGGGGATGTTAATAGTAGAATTCAAGTTGGTTGGTTGATGTGGAGGAATGCTTCGGGCCTTTTGTGTGATAGAAAAATACCGCTTAAACTGAAAGGAAAATTTTATAAGATTGTGGTGAGACTTGCAATGCTCTATGGTGCTGAATGTTTGCCTTTAGAAGAGAAGCATAATATTAAGTTAAGTGTTGCCGAGATGAGAATGATTAGGTGGATGAGTGGCTTTACACTTAGAGACAAAATGCAAAATGAATATATCCGTCATAGGGTTGGTGTAGCTCCAGTGACGGAAAAAATTAGAGGAAGTTGTCTTAGATGATTTGGTCACATTAAACATCAACCATCTGATGATTCGATTATGAGAATGGACGTTTTAGATTTGACATATGTTAAGAAAGGCGGAAATATGACACTAAAGTCGTATTGAGTTATGGAGGTCTATATTGGAGTCTAAAGGCCTTCATTTGAGTTGAACTAAAACTGAATACATGGAATGTAATTTTAGTAGTAGTAGCTCTATCGACAAAAGTTTAACTTTGGGTGATCAAATTGTTAAAAGGTGTGAACGATTTAGATATCTCGGGTCTGTTGTTCAAAGCGATGGTGATATAGATGGGGATGTTAATAGTAGATTTCAAGTTGGTTGGTTGAAGTGGTGGAATGCTTCGGGCCTTTTGTGTGATAGAAAAGTACCACTTAGACTGAAAGGAAAATTCTATAAGACGGTGGTGTGACCTGCAATGCTCTATGGCGCTGAATGTTTGCCTTTAAAAGAGAAGCATAATATTAAATTAAGTGTTGCCGAGATGAGAATGATTAGGCGGATGAGTGGCTTTACACTTAGAGACAAATGCAAAATGAATATATCCGTCATAGGGTTGGTGTTGCTCCAGTGACGGAAAAAATTAGAGAAAGTCGTCTTAGATGGTTTGGTCACATTAAACGTCGATCATTTGATGATTTGATTAGGAGAATAGATGTTTTAGATTCGACTTATGTTAAGGAAGGTGGAATTATGACACTAAATAGGACGCAATGGAGAAAAAGGATTCATGTAGCCGACCCCACATAGTGGGATTAAGGCTTTGTTGTTGTTGTTGTTGTTATTGTGGTAGTATTTTCTTTTAAGCGTTTTCCCTTCTTTAGGCAGCTTTTGTGCTAGAATAATATTTTTTTTGTACATGATATATTTGAATCTGGAGTTCTCTTCATCCAATGCTTAGCAATTGACCATTTTAAACTCAATGGAGTTGAAACGTACAATCAAGAAAAGGCTAATTTGCTATTTTTGGGTGTTACAATTTCTGATGGAAACATTTTTCACCTGCTGCTAATATTTTTCTAAATGGTAATATGATTTGTTTGAAATAATGTTGTGTAGTGCTGATTAAGAAGGTTAATGCATTTATAGAGAGTGTTTTGAATGATTCAATTTTTGGTTTGACTTTTCCAAGTTGGGAAATGCGTTGCTGTCCAATTCAGAGCTAAAAATAAGTCTCTAAAACCGATAGATAAATGAGATGCGTCTCTTGCAATCATATGGGTGACAGAAAAGAATACCTTTGAAGTTGTAAAATATTTTTAAGTATCCTTTCTTTTTTGTTGTATTCTTTTCATGTGGCATTTTGAATGATGTCTTTGCTATTCAGGCTGTGGTTAGGTATATTGATGGTTATCATTGCTTAGGGTTTAGGGTTATCATTTGTGTGTCATCAGTAATAAATATACTTTTATATAACAATGTAGTTATTTTCACTAAGATATGCTGTCGTAAGTTCATAACCAATGTGCTCAAAAGTGATGAAATGGATTACCCAACTGTGATTTCTTGAATTTCATTTGTAGTTTATGCAGAATTATATTTTGCTAAAATATGTCTTGCTATACTTTTGCATCATTATGAATGAAGAAATAATTTCCAATTGTATGTTTCTTTTTTGTATTTTTAAATAATGTCGATCATCTGATGATTTGGAGAGTAGATGTTTCAGATTCGACTTATGTTAAGAAATGCAAAAGTAAACCTAGGATGACTCGGGCTTATTGTATAAAAAATGATTTTAATTTATTAGAAATAAATGAAAATATGATACTAAATAGGATGCAATGGAGAAAAAGGATTCAATGGGCAATGGAGAAAAAGGATTCATGTAGCCGACCACACTTAGTGGGATTAAGGCTTTGTTGTTGTTGTACTTGTGAAAAATTGGATAAATAAATCTATATGCACAACTTTCACAAAGTCTAATCTAGCCATGTCACTGCTGTCAACATTAAGTTCTTTGAATAGTCAATATATTATTGAAAAAATTCTTCTAAATCTGGTTCATATTTCAATTCTCATTACTATTTGCATCACGAAGTTCGATTTATTTTGTTAAAATTCTCTTTTCATGATGCATATAACATAGTGACAATTACAAGGGTTTCTATAGATCCACGAGGGTCACAAGGATTACTTCAAAATTGTTGCTTAGGAAAGGGAAAGTAAGATACAGCATGTCGGTAGAAAATTCTCAATTGCTTTTATTAAACATAAAGTGGATAATGTAGGTTTTAAGTCCTTAAATCATTAAAATCCTACCTTATTTCATCAAGATTAAACTGGGGTTTGGAGTTGGGAAAGAAGGGTAAAATTGAAGTACCCTATTAAAGGAGAATATTAAACTACTTCTTTCCTAGGTAAGAAGCATTCATAATTATGCATTATATACAAAAGAATACATCAAAACTAATGCCAACTTTATACCTTAAATGGCATAACAAGCAAACATCATAATTTTAAGTCAATTAGTTGATCAGATAGATATTGAGGTTGAGCGCCTATTCTAGGAATGAAACAGATAGTTAACCAATGCCAAATTCATGAAAATGAGTAACTCGAGTAGCTGAAATAAAAAATGTCGAAGTTCAAGATAAAGGAGGTAGCAGTAGTGGTCTTAGTGGGCGGTTTGCTTATATTGACAACCGATTGTTGCAAAAAACGAACTCAAGCAACATCACAAAGACAATATCCATGTATTTTATTACTGTCTTTTCCTCTTTCATTGTTCATAATTTGATAGCTACAATTAATTTCACATCCCTCGATCCAATACTGGGAAAGAAAATTATTTTTCTTTTATATTATTTCATAAAAAAGTTAAGAATTTTTTTATGGTAAAAAAAAAAACAATAATGGGACATGACCAAATTGTTCCTTTGACAACATTACATGTCATATTGGTCCTCTTAACTTGAATGTTTTAAGAATTTCACGATTAATACATGTGAAGATGCCATCTAGCTCCTTATGATCATTCTGTTACTCAGTCCTTCCCTCCTCTTTGGAGAGTGTTTTGCACTTTATAGAGGCTTTATGTGGAACAATTAAGATGAGCATAGGGCTGCATGGTTCTCATACTTGTTTTGTGAGCTTCACATAATGTGATGCTTTTTTGAGCTTTTCTTTTCGCTTTCTGATATGTAACTCAAAATATTTTACTTTAGGTTTAAAAAAATCAGCCTACGTTTGTTTTGTCTGGAAATTTAATTAATACCTTGAGAAAGCAACTGCCTCTTATTATTTTCACTTGTGGAATTCTTTTTAAAAGCAAGAAGCAAAACCTGACTTTGTTTGTTTCTATATAACATGATATAAACAAATTGGGTGGTGTGAGACTATGAAATACCTAAGAATTGAATGTTTATCACGATAGATCCTCAGTTTCTTATCTGTCAGAGGTTCTAGACCCATTAAATGCTCTTTTTTCTTGTAGTTGATATCCTTGATAAAGAATGCTGTGGTTTCTCTAGTTTTACATTATGATATTGCCTTTCCGTAATCTTATCACTTTATCTATGCCCTAATTTAGTAATTCTTAAATTATCAGTATAAATTCTAAAGTTTAATTATCTTTCCTTCATGTCTTGCAGCTTTGAGCGATTTGTGAAGGCTAATGGCTATGCTTGATGAGCCACTGTATCCGATTGCTATTCTAATTGATGAACTTAAAAATGAAGATATTCAGCTGAGGTTGAACTCCATCCGTAGGCTTTCTACTATAGCAAGGGCACTTGGTGAAGAAAGAACTCGGAAGGAGTTGATTCCTTTTCTCAGCGATAACAATGACGATGATGATGAAGTTCTTCTTGCAATGGCGGAGGAACTGGGTGTATTCATTCCTTATGTTGGAGGTGTGGAATATGCTCATGTCTTGCTCCCGCCTTTGGAGACTTTGTGTACTGTAGAGGAAACTTGTGTCAGAGATAAAGCTGTTGAGTCCTTGTGTAGAATTGGATCACAGATGAAGGAAAGTGATATAGTGGATTGGTTTGTTCCTTTGGTAAAGGTGAGAAGTTTACTTATTCCTGTTGTTTTGTTACATTGGCTATCGTTCTCCTATATTTTTTGTTTTTTTTGGCTGTATGCTTTAACTCCAATTTTTGATCGGAATTATAATCTTTTATAGTGAGAAACTATGACTGTTGACCATGGAATCTATAGAAGAAACCTACTACTGATTCAAATACCTGAATTCTTATTTCATTTTGATAATTTTACAATTATTGGAATTCAAGATTTTTATATTAACCCAAAGATTTTCTAAGATTAGTGAGTTTATTTCATGCACAAGTCTAATAGTCGATACATATTGAATGTGAAATAGCTATATATTGATGCTTTTAATGAACAGAATTTAAAGCTATTGATTCTTTGAACTTTGATAAATTATTGATTTGCCATATTTTAAAGTTTATGCCTTATTTTCTTGTCTTTCCGGATCGAAAGCTCTTTTTGTTCACAGTTAGTAAAATTATATGATTCTTAATGATTTATGGTTATCTTCTGTCTCTTATGACCTACATGCAACAGTATGTATGTGAAATTGAAGCAATTATTGTTACATTGGTTATATAGAAATGTAAGTGTTTTTTTATGCTTATTTGATAATGTTTACATATAGTCAGTGGCATAACCAGAAAATTTTCAAAGCGGGGGGTACAAATTAACTTTTTCAAAAATTTCCTCAATATTTTTCATCTAAACTTGGGATTGACAATGACAAATTTAGCTGAAGCATTTAAAGAAGTACAATATTCAATTGCACCACAATCAAATTGCTTTTGAAAAATAAATTAGTACGTTGACTTTGTTTATTTAATTTAATTTAATCACTTTAGGTTAATGAACTCCTCGTTGAGATTGATATTAAGCATTTCACCTTTAAGGCTGGGGGTTTCTCTTTTTATTACACATTCACATACATACCACACAGTTCTTATATTTTTATATATCTAACACCTAAGCCTTCATATTTTCGTGCATATCTCTCTCATGTTTAACTTCACATAAAAAAAAAACTATTACTAGCTTTTTAAAAGTTAAATACACATTTTTTTGTATAAGTTTATAATAACATAGCGTTATAAATGTAAATATCAATCTTTGAGTGTTAGATATGTAAAAAAGTAAAAAATATATTGTATGTATAATTTTTTTTTTCATTTTTTGAAATTACATTGAGCAAATTAAATTTAATCTTACCCTATTTTCTGTTTGTTCAAGTAACGCAGGGAAAAAAAAAATGAAATTTGCTAATATACCTGAAAAAATTTATGAATATATAAACTTTAATAGTTATAAAAATATTTTGACCAATATGCGTCTATCAAAGCAAAATTATGGCCATGTTTAATACCGATATGGACTTCTACCGGTTCTCGAGCTAAGAATTAGGGCAGCAAATGAATTGAGCTTTCAACAAGCAACCTGTCATTCCGCTCAGTTAGAGTTCATTTGATATTGATTTATGTACTCAATTAATGCTTGTTAAGGTATTCAATTAATTTTACATTCTTATCTTAAAAAATCTTATAATATTAATATAAAAAGTATAAATTAAAATCTATTTTAAAATTTAATTATTTTTTTAATATTTTTAACTAAAAACTATTTAAAAACTAACTGAACAAAACCAAATAAAGAAAAGAATATTTACATACATACCACTCAATTCCCATGTATTTACATATCTAACACCTAAAGTTCAATTTTAATATGCATGCCATCTTACCTATGCATGAAAAAGGTGTATTTCATTTTTTTAAAAGTTAAAATGGTGGTATTTTTTTATGAGATATTAAAGATTTGCGTGGTATAAATCTGAAGTAAATTTTATGTCTTAGGTATGTAAACATATAGGACTTGGCTGGTATGTTTAAAAATGCTAAAAAAAAAATCAAATTCCACTGTTCGAGTTGCTGAAGCTCCATGGAAACTAAGAAAAAATAATTTCAAGTTTTTCTTTTATTGTTTTTGTCTCACATTGGTGAGGGAATTTTTCTACCGTTATTTAAATATAACATTTCACCAATTTCAAATGAACTCATGATGTTGAAGCCTTTTAGAATGGCTTGTAAAGATATAATATTTTGAGGGATTTTAAATGAGAATTTTTCTAAAGAAAAATGTGGTCAGGAAAGAAAAGCATGGAAGGTGGAAAACATAGGCTGCAGAATTTGCAAAAAAATTGTAGAGGGCCCGTGCCCCCTCTGGCCCCCCTCCCAAATGCACCACTGCATGTAGTCATGTTTTTTTAATCCTAATTTATGTAGTGTCACCTGACATTTTCTTGTTCTATTATTTCCTTATTTTTTAATTTACTCACTCTCCCCTCTTTGTTAGTACTACTGATTTATACAATAAATTTCTGTGTTTTGAACCTAACTTATTTGTTTTGACCATGTTGCCAATGTCAGAGATTAGCAGCTGGTGAATGGTTTACAGCTCGAGTTTCCTCTTGTGGCTTGTTTCATATTGCCTATCCAAGTTCCCCTGATATGCTGAAAGCTGAACTGAGATCCATATATGGTCAGCTTTGTCAAGATGACATGCCTATGGTGAGAAGATCTGCAGCATCCAACTTGGGAAAATTTGCAAGTACTGTTGAACAAAGCCACTTGAAGACAGATGTAATGTCTATGTTTGAGGATCTTACTCAAGATGGTATATTATTTCAACCACTAGATTGTCTTTTCGCATTTGAGTTGACAGTTTTCTAAACAAAAGTGTAGTTTGTACCTTACTGTTAAAACTTATGAGGTTCAAAAGAAAATTGAAGTGCTAAATAAACGCTTGTTAGTCTTAAACAATGAATTACAAAAGCTAATTTGGCCCCTCATTTTTCAGTGTGTCACATTGTGGTCCTTTTTTTTCTCAAAAGTCTTGTTCAGTTTCACACTGTAGAACCTTTAAATATTATTATAATGATTCAATTTAGTACACAATGTTCTGTTTTTGTCCATTAATTGACAAATTTTGGTCATTTTATACTTTCCTACTAAATATTGTACTTCGAAACCACCTAATTCCAGTATCATTGGCATCTCCTTACCATCCTACCCCTATCCGACCTTCACTCACCGCCCTTCCCTAGCATGTGAAGACCATACAACTCATCCTACCTCGTTGGTCAATAAATACTCCATTATCTCTGGTCACCATGAATGGCTGATTCAAGACTAATGATGCAATAGGACTGCAAAAATTATTTTGGTTTGTGCTATCATTTGATCGGATTCCGATCATGAATATTTTAGTAGTTACAAACAACTGATTTTGTTAAATGGACAGCTATATGCAACTTTTTAGAAAATGAAGTACCCAAGTATGTTGTTCGCTAAAGAATCCAGAACATTCTTTATCTAAATAAAATTATTATTTGTTTTGTGATTTTTTTTTCTTGAAGCATTGATTGCCGTTTTTGTTAGCTTGTAATGTAAGTGAAGTACTAGAGTAGGACACTAGTTTAAGCTTGTATTGACCTTTTATCAGAGCTTGTCAGGAAATAAAGCATTCCTTTAGTGGGGGGAAAAACTACTATTAATCATGTTCATATCTTCCATATCTAATCTGAATAATTTAATGTTAAAGGTGATTTTTCACATTTAAATTCCTTTTCAAGCCCCAGACCAGTTTGAAACTTTTCAAACAATTCATTGAATGCGCCAAATGTTAAAGTTAGTGGCTATTATTAGGAAATCATTTCTCCTGAGAAAAATCTCGTTATTATTTGTATGTGCCATTGACTACATTGGTTCACCTCTTGAAGATTATTTTTTCAAGCTAGATCCTTTAAATCTGTTCTACTATTTTTCTTATTTCTGTTGGAGTTTGGGTTGCTTCTTTTTTTTTATAATGATTTTTAGTTTCTTTGATTCTATTGCCAGGCTGCCAGCTTTACATATCAACAAATCATTTTCTTGCTTTATATTTTTTTTTCTGACGTTTGTCTGATAGCTTCTCTTTGAAATTTTTCTTGTTAGTTTGTTATATGCACCTTATTACTAATGTATTCTTGTCATTTTCCATTTAGATCAAGACTCTGTACGTCTGTTGGCTGTGGAAGGATGCGCAGCGCTTGGAAAACTGTTGGAACCCCAGGAGTGTGTATCTCACATTCTTCCAGTAATTATTAACTTCTCTCAGGTTTGTCTATTATGTTTCACTTATGATTTTTTTTATGCATTAATGAGAAAAAAAATTGTTCAAAATTGTTTAATTACAATGTCTAACAAAGTCTAATAAATATTTAATTACTTTGTGTGACTATTTGTTTCATCAATGTGTCTTTTTTGATTTTTGATCAGGATAAATCATGGCGCGTTCGCTATATGGTTGCTAATCAGTTGTATGAACTTAGTGAAGCTGTTGGTCCAGAAACTACCAGGTAGTGTTTGGCAAATATTATATGTTAGAGAAATACATTGCATGTGTAAGTTGTTGTTTTGCTTATTAAAATTATTTTGGTCACATACGTGGGAGAATATTTTGAGATATTGTTATTTTAATGAACTTGACTCAAGTTTATGTAGACAGGTGGTGGCTTCACTTACCTAAAGACATGCACTTGGTGCTACAGCAACTCTGAGGAACCAGTTCATTTAATTTAAATTTTTTTTTTAAATTCTCTTAGATTTTGTATTAAGACAACACGTATTTTACAAATATATGATTTTACGTGTTATACTCCCTAATAAATTCTCTCATACCTTTTTATTGAGATTTTGAGCAAATTTAATTCAAACTCATACATACCTTGTATGCAAGCTTTTGAACCCAAGATCTCTTAGCTGTTAGCCTAAGCTCTCAACTAATAAGATAAGGTGGGTTGCATTACTTTTCTCGTGCCTCTTTTGTACAATTCGATTCTCATAATATCTAATATGGTTTATGGTATGGATTTTTTTCATTAGTTTTTTTATTTTTTCATATTTATTATTCTTTTTGTATTTTTAAGTAAACATTTTTAATTTTGTTGATGAAGTCTTCTAAATTTTGAAAATGGGACGTCTACATATATAACACTTGAAACTATTTTATTTGCATGTTTAACATCTTCATACCATGTGTCTGCTTACTCCTCAAAATTGTGAAGCCCTCATTGACAAAGAAGAGGTGAGAAAGTCATGATAGAATCTCTCTAGTGGAAGGGCATTAATAGTACCAGTGGCGTGTGTGAAGAAGAAGAGGAGTTTGTCGTGACTCATTGTGATGGGAAGTTAACGGAGAGGGTGAGGGAGATAGTATATTTTTTTGCTATTTAAAGAATTGAGTGTTATGAGAGTAAATAGAAAATTTTAGGTGTTAAATGCGTTAAGATGATGGTTTTAACTGTAATGTATGTAAAACCCCCTTAGAAAATTGATTTGAATATCTCAATGCATAAAATGTTAATATAGCACTACTAAGGCATATATATTTTTATTCATCTTTTGAAATTTTACTAGTTTTCATATGATACCTTTTTTTTTGTCTACTTCTTATACTTTTCTGCTGTATAAATTGTTGGCAAAGCTTAAATCTATGCTGTTTATTGGATTTTCAACTTATCGTGTAATGAATTAGAGAGGATAGGTTGTGTGATACTTTAGCAATGCAAAGCTAAAATTTGCAGTTTCAAAAATTCTGAAAACGGAAGAAAGTTTGATCAAAAATTCCAAGGAAGAGAAATAATGCATTAACTGAAAAGAAAGGTGGCTGATCACCACTTGGGCGCCACTCTAAGATACTGAATACACTTCTTAACCCAGAAAGATATGTGAAATGTTATTACAACTAAACAAAAACTCTCTATCCCCTTGTAACATAATAGGAAGCCTTATATAGGCAAGCACTCAACAAAAGTAAAAAAAATGAGAAAAAAGACTTAAAAGTACGATCCCCTGCTAAAAACCGAAGAATTTCAGCTCCCGCATCATCTGGTGTTAGTAGGGATTCTTCATGAGAAGCAGTTTCAGAATTAGTTTCGTAATGTGGAGTCAATTCGGCGACATTTAATCTAGTAGAACCGGGGAGATCAATTTGATAAGCATTGTCATTAATACGCTTCACTATTTGTAAAGGGCTATCGACTTTGGCCTTGAGCTTCTCATTCCTTTATGGAGGAAAATGCTTTTTCCTTAGTCAAATTCATATTGTCTCCTTCTTTGAAAGTGGCTGCCCTTTTACTCTTGTTTGTTTGTCATCGATATGCTTCATTTTGTGTAACGATATTCTCATGAATTAATTTATGTATTTTTTGGATTTTTTGTAGTCTAACCTCAATATCCGGGTCACTACCTTAATGGAAAAATCTAACTTGAGATCAAGTGTAGATATTGGATTTCTCCCATAAACCATCTCAAAGGGCTGTATTTGGAAGTTTGACTGCGGGACCAATTATAGGCATACCTCACTTGTGATGGATGAAGATTCCATTGTGCAAGATTCTTTCCCACATAGCAATTATGCAGATTTCAAAGCCTTTTGTTAGCAGCTTCCATTTTTTGATTGGTTTGTGGGTGGGAAGCTAAACTATATCGCAAATTTTCAGAATTGTGAGAGCTATAAATGAAATAGCGTCGAAGTAAATCACCACAAACGTTCTTATAAAAGTTTGAAAAACTTGATTCATGAGGTGCATAAATATGCTTGGAGCGTTAGGAAGCTCTAACGTCATCACCATCCATTCGTAAAGCCCATCTTTTGTCTTGAACATTGTTTTCCACTTATCCCTATGTCACATACACTCTGAAGATCTGTTTTGGAGAAAATAGCCGCTCTTTTTTGTTGACTAAAAAGATTATCCAATTGAGAAATGAGAACCTATATTTGATAATGATTTTATTTGCAAACCGAGTTTCAATGCACATGTGCCATGTCCCAAACTTCTTTGAAACCAAGAGAGTCGGAACCGTGCACGGGCTAGCACTAAGTCGCACTAAGTCTTTATGGATCAACTCATTCACTTAGCGCTTAAGCTTTTGTGCTCCTTATCCGCTGACATTTTATATGCAGGTTTGTTGAGGATGACCGAACCAGACACATGGTACAAATGACATGTTGTACCTCTCATAGGAGGCAATCTTGTAGGAATTTGTCAGAAATATATCTTCGAAATGTTGTATAAAGCCTTGCACTTCAGGAGTTGCCGACAACTTTTCGAAACTCTCAGTTGCGATCAAGAGCTACCCCCATAGCCGTCTTCTTAAGATCTTTCAAAAATAGTGGAGAAAATTGTTGATTTCAGTTCCCGCTTGAATCCCTTCCTTCATAGGCACAAAAATGATTTGAATTATCTCTTTGATAAAGAAATAAGTGTTAACATACCCATCATGAGTTGTACATTGATCATATTGCCAAGATTGACCAAGTAATATGTGACAAGCGCCCATAGGAATTACATCACATAAAACCTGCTCTTGCAGTTTCCGACTGATGGAAAATAACACCATGCAATGCCGAGTAATTTTAATTTTAGTCCCCCTTCTTGAGCCGTATGGGTTGTTAGGGATGGGTATGAGGTTGATTAGTTAGCCCAAGTTTCTCCTCCATGATTGTCACAATCACGTTTTCAAAACTTCCATCGTGAATGATAGGTTACAAACCTTGTTCTGAATTGGGCACCGGGTTCAAAGGTTGTTTTGCTGTAACTAATATTTATTGGAAGGTTGTTTGACACTTAGGAGACTTCTTATCACAAGTAATTCCTCTTCATCTGCACGTATGATTTGGTCCCTCATTGAATTAGTATCTTCTTTTTCTACCACATCATTTTCGTCTAGATCAATCTCCTCCACCAATGAAATAATACGTCGGTTAGGACAATTTGAGGCTATGTGGTCGAACCCATGACGTTTGAAGCAATCGTATATCAGATGTAGTTCCTTCCCTCGATGTGGTAGTAGTCCCTTGAGGCTGGAAAGCAGCTTTGCTGCTGTTTTCTACTTTTTGACCACCGACCTGTGCCTGGAATTAGACTGATTTGTTGGAACTGCCCAAACCATTGGTAGTAATGCTTATTGGGGTGTAATTGTTGCATCTTTTTAATCTTCACATCCAAGTTAATCAAGTCCTATAATGTCCATAACTGTTGGAGTTGAACCACATCAACGATAGATGGTCCTAGACCTCCCAAAAAAACGTGCAATAGCGTGCTCTTCGGGTTCAAAAAGGTTGAACTTTAGCACCAACTAATTGAATTCAGTGAAATATTACTCCATGGATAATTCTTGTTGATAAATGGTATGAAGCCTGATGAAGACTTCTTGTCAGTAATGCTCAGGTAAGAATTTTCGTTGCGTTTCTTCATTTTCGTCCAAGAGGTGATCTTGGATCTTCCATCTCTTTGTCAAATCCTCTTCAAGTTTTCCCACCAAAGTGTGGCATTTTTCTTCAATATGGTCACCACTAGTTTGACGATATGTTCTTGGGATAGCTTCTTGAATTCCATAATTCGTTCAACTGTATGTAGCTAACTGACGAACCGATCGAGATTCAACTTTCCATCAATATCAGGAAGGTCGATTTTGATTCTGAAATATGGAGGTTTTCATAGATTTTCATGCCTCAACCTACGTATAAGTTCATCACCACTTAGGGGTGTAAATGAGTTGAGTCGAGCTCAAGCCACCCTCAACTTGAGCTTGGTTAATTTTTTCGAGCTCGAGCTTAAGTCTACAAGTTCAAGCCAGTTTGCTTAATACAAAAGAGAGAAAATGATATTAATTTTAAATAACTTTATAATAAGTTGACAAATAGAATGGAATATTAGGAGATAAATATTATGAAATTAACTAATATGCAATAAAAATAATTTTTATTAACATTCTTAATACCTTAATGATAATATTTTGAAATTTAATAGATTTTGAGTATATTTTATGTTAGCCGGCTCACGAGCTAATGAGTCGAGTCAAGCTTGAGCCGCTTCACGAGTCAACTTGACTCACTAGCACCTCTATGACACCACTAGATGCCTCTTGATTGAATGTGTTATTTTCTTCCTTGTCTATCATCTCATTTTCGGATTCATTTTAACGTTCTTCTGAATTGTTGTTCAAGAAGCATCTTGTTTTTAGATGCGAATTTCTTGTTGCAATTTTTCGACAACCAAATCTTGGGCTGGATGGACATTATTCTTCTTTGGTGGCAACTTCAATTGCTTTCAGTCACTGGAAAAGAGACAAAAAATGGCTACACTGGAAAAGAAAGGAAGTCCTTGACAACTGAAACCTCAAGCATCAAATTCTGGGATTCTTGATTACAAAACCCACGAGAACCTGTTGATAAAAATAGAAAACTAGAAAGCAGGAAACTTGGAACTGCAAAACCACGAGAATGCAAAACAGTTCTTGCAGCCACCGAAATCTAGAAAGCAGGAAAGATCTAAATAGAATTCTAGAGAAAGGAGAATTCAAAAATAAATGGAAAGAAAAAAAAAGGATGAAATGCGCAAGAACTCGAATAAGGAAGAGAAAAGCTGTGCAAGAACAGTGCTTTGATACCAAGATGATACCATAACAAGGAAAAATTGAATTATACAGTTTGGAAAATTCCAGAAAAGCAGGTATGCTGGACCGAAAATTCCAAGGAAGAGAAATAATACATTAACTGAAAAGAAAGATGACTGATCACCACATGAGCGCCACTCTAAAGTACTGAATGCATTCCTTAACCTTGACTGATATGGGAAAGATTACAACCAATCAAAAACTCTCCATCCCGTTTTGACCTACAGGACAACTTTATGTTGGCAAGTCCTCATTAAAACTGAAAACTAAGAAAAAGGACTTAATTATAAGTATGACACCCAATTAAAACATAATAATTTCAGCTCCTGCCGCGTTATGTACTGAATTTTTTGCATTTGTATAACTCTTAGGAGTTAAGTCAGTTGATTTAAACTTATTATTTGTGCTAGGTCGGATTTAGTTCCAGCTTATGTTAGACTTCTCCGTGATAACGAGGCTGAAGTTCGCATAGCAGCTGCTGGCAAAGTAACAAAGTTTTGCCAGATTTTGGGTCCTGAGCTAGCCATCCAACACATTCTTACTTGTGTCAAGGTATCCATTCCATTTTATGTCATTCATGTTATTTTGCTTTTATTTTTGATTCTGTCCAGTTCATTATCCTATGACTTTCTGTGATCAAGTTTCATTTTTCTTGATTGTTCAAATGTTTTATAATGTTATAAATTCAGGAATTGTCATCAGATTCATCCCAACACGTTCGCTCAGCTTTGGCGTCAGTTATCATGGGAATGGCACCAGTTTTAGGAAAAGTATGAGTTATTCTGCTATGTTTTTATGTTAATATTTCTTTGGTTTTAGGAGAAGTATGAGTTTTTCTGCTAAGTTCTTACATTAATATTTCTTTTCCAAATTGAGGTTTTTGGCCTTTTATTTTTATCTTTAACTTATCTCGGGTAGATTTTATTTTTGTTTTATAAAAAGTTCAAGAAGAATTGTCCAATGCTTATACTTTTCCTGAATAAGGTTTATTCAACCCCACTCTTCCACTATAATGCTATCAACACATACACCAATTCCCTTTCTTATATCACAAAATATCTGCTGTTTAGGTTCTTGTTAATAATCATTATCATCCCATCACAGCTATAGGGGTGTAGTTTTTTGTTTTTTTCTTTGCCATTCTTTTGGGTGAATCCTATCCTTAATAGATTTTGTTTGTCACATTTCATTTTCCTTTTTATTCTGTTGAGCTGCCTTGTTTATTACTTGTTCTCCTTATTGGGCATGCTTTGAAGCAATTGCTTTTACCTTTTAATTGATGATCATGCTTGTCAGCAATGAATAGCCCATTACAGTCTACGAGTGCCTTGGAGCGTTGCATTGTGTATAGTGTGGCACATGCTATTTTAAACATACCACAATTCATGAAAACGTGAATTGTTTATTAGTAATTCAAGAATTTAAGATAAAATATCTTAGAAGAAAAAAAAAGGTTGCGCCACCCACATTATAAAACATGGTATGTAAAGGTTGATGTAAGGTGCTAGCGATGCATTATATCAGGATTAAAGGCAAACATTTTGAGGTTAGATGCTTAAATCAAAATAAACACTTTGTTTTGAACGAGCCACACTAAGAAATATGATCATCATAAACTAAAATAACCTAACTCCATCATTATTAATTCCTAAGACATACTCTAATTCATCACTCTTAACATTTTCAAGTCATCTACAATTAAAAAGGGCTTTGAGCAAGATTCCTTTTCTTTCTCATTAGATGAATATCAAATGTTTTGATGCTTTCATTCACCAAAATAGCAGCTCTTGCAATGTTACTCAAGCCTAAAGGATAAAAAATTCAGTAAAAAAATTAAACCACTAGAATAAAGTGCTGTGTACGCAATGCTTTATGGCATAACACACAAATGGCACACCACACAGTATTTTGTCAACATGCGCGTGGTTGTCCGAATATCACAAAAGGTATAATGTTGATGTTGCACTTAATCATTTCTTGTGTTGTTCTTTCTAGATATATATTTTTATGTATGCTATGCTTCATCACTGAACACACAATTGGCACACCACACACTATGCTGTCAACATGGGCTTGGTTGTCTGAATATCACAGAAGGTTTAATGTTGATGATGCGCTTAATCATTTGTTGTGTTGTCATTTCTAGATATATATGTTCTTCTAAGCCCAATGGTCCTTTATGCGATATGCCTTTTTTTCTTATAACTTTAGGGCTTATGATTTTAAATTTATGTAATAAGAAGCCGCACTAAAGCAAGCTTACACTAAAAAAATGAAAAGTTTATATTATCTTTTATGCTTTTATTGGCTTGACCCATAGTAATATATGAAAACTATGGAATTATCTTTTTCCACGCTTACTCTCGTGGAATGGATCTTTGCTTTTATCCATGGATTTAAACTATAATTTTGATTAATATATGCATCAAATTTAATATAATCCTCATTCGCCACTTGAATAAATTGATAAATTAATGGTTTACAGGTCTGTTGAATTTGAGTTGGCTGACTTGATATGGACCATTTTTAATACTGATCAGGCTTAACAAGTTGGGCTAAGCATTTTACCTGAAAAATAAAATTTTTTTTGAATTCATTTTGGGTTTTGACTCAGATTGAGCTAAATGGATTGAAGTTAGTGAGCTAATTAATAATAGAAGCTTAATTTAGCTTGTATTGAATAAAGTTAGCCAAGCTTTAATCTAAATATATATAAATGTATGTTTGAATTCATGTACATATATGTACTTGTTTGCATAGTTAAATTTGAATTAATATATCTATGTATCTATACCTCTCTATATGCGAAGCTATATATGCAAATGTTAGACTTTTTTGACTCAGGATTCGAACTAGGCCTAGATTTAGGACTAGATGACTCAAAACTCGAAGATGAAGTGTATTGAACATTGTATAAAGGATTAGTGAGGTTATTACCTGGGTTCGTGGATTCTAGGTAGTGCAAAGGACTTGTAGACCATTTTTTTTAGTTGTGTTCTGCGACTAGTAGACAATGTCATACAGTTGACTTCTTTGTTATGAATACATGAGAGGACATTTTAGAAATTTCAATGTCTAAAAGACTCGACACAGTTTCTCTTGATATAATATCGTTTGATTTTTTAGGTTGAACAATTAAGATTGTGGATATATTATTTTAGGAGTTTTCGGTTTGAAGAAAATTCTGAAACTCAGTAGATAAATTTTTGTTTTGTTCCCCCCTTGAAGATAAGGTAAAAAAGTTGTAATTCAAAAAATGTGACATCCATGATAACAAACATTTTTGTAGAATTGAGAACAATGTATTTGTACTCCTTTTGGTTAAGAGCATCACGAAAAAACACACATTTTGGGTTTTGAGTTCAAGTTTTTTTTGACAAGGAATGTGAACAAAAATAGTATTTCTAAATATCTTTAGATGTAAAGAAGATGAGAGTTGATTATTTGAAATTTTTTCTTTGAAAAACTTCAAAAGATGTTTAAAATTTTAAAATTTTTTTGGGTGTTCTATTTATGACAAATGTATCAGTAAGAATGGCTTCACCTCGAAGATATTTAAGCACCTGATTGGTACGTGTTTATTTTCTTTCAACCATGTCATTTTTTGCAGAGTGTCAATATAAGAGCTTTGATGAAATTCATTTTTCAAAAAAAAAAAAGACCTAAAGTATTTTTGATACACTCTCGACTATTTTCTCTTTAAAATAATTCAATGATTTTTTGAAATTGTGTTTGTATTATGTTGTATGGTGTAAAATTGACCCTAAACCCTAAATCCTAAATCCTAATCTTATAAAAGTTTTGTGAAATTATTTTCACTTCAAATTTTTTTTGTTAAATAAACTTAACTTGATCTAGTGTGAACATCAATGAAAGTCACAAATCGTTTTTTGCCAAAATTTGGAAGTTTTTTGCAAGGACCTCTGATATCGCTATAAATCAGAGTTGGTTTGTATATTTGTAAAGAAAAATATGGACGATGATGTTTAGCAAACCGTCAAACTTCACATTGAAATAAGGATAATTTTTTATTGTGAAATAAGTATTTTAGATGCTTAAAAGTAAGATGACCTAATCTATAATGTCATAACATAATTTTATTGTCTTTAGAAATAAAAATATAATTTAAACCATTATTTTAACATTGTCTATTCAAGTCGTGTCCATCTTCAAAATGGTATAGTCTGTATTTTTCCTTAGCATTTTCAATCATCATCTTCGTGATCAATTCCTAATACCCACAACTAAAAGAATAAAAGTTAGCTTGACATTGATGATCACTAATAATTTTACTAATGGACAACAAGTTAAATGATAGATTAGGAATATGAAGAACATCGCGACGGATTAACAACAAGAAAAGTTTGACAGTTCCTATCTCAACAAATTATCAAGGAGTCATAGACAATTTTGACCTTTTTATTGCTTGCACAAAGATCTATTTGAGGAAAATAATTTATAACAATCAGCCGTGTGATTAGTTGCACTTGAATTAATTATCCAAAAAATGAGAAAAATTAGGAAGAATACCTAACAAAGTAGTGACTAAAGACTTACCTATTTGTACTAAGGAGCAAAAAAGTCGGACAATTTTAGAGTTTGAAATATTTTGTGCAAGTGCTCTAATTGCTCCTTGGTGAAAACAATTGCATTCGAGTTAATAGAGGTTTCTGGGTTTCTTCAGCAGTGATTTGATAAGTTGGACCTTCATGCTTGAATTTTGATTTTAAGTTTGCAGGTTTACTAGGAAGTTTCCAACATGCCTCCTTCATGTGCCATGATTTTTTGCAATGCTCATACCATGTTTTTTTACGCTCTTCTTTGTCAGTGTCGACCTTATTTGACTTAAGAACTCAGTTCTCCTCCCATTTAATGTTGCAAGAAGAATCAACGTTTTATAACATAATTTCTCTTCTTGACTCTTCCCGTTTAACTTAAAAAAAAGATGTCAAATAGAGGGTAGAAATTTTCTATCTGGGATGCGACATCGAACTTCATTTGAACTCCGATTAAGTAGGCTAAGAACATGTAGACTCGATCATTTTCTTCTTCTCTTTTGGCGAGCATAACCATTTGAGTTCTCCCGAATGTCATCATAACATTGATTAAATTCCTATCATAATGCTACCAACTTGTTGTAATATGTGGTAACAACACAATTGTTTTATTTTGATTTTCAATGTTGAGTTTTCAATTCAAAAATTTTGGAAGAATTCTCGTAAGTTTGAATAGAGATCTTGAACATCCTCCCGGATATTTTGAGCTGTGAGAAAGAATAGATGTGGCTTTCCTTTGGTAGATCTCATAGAGTTGATGAGCTAAGATATAATCAGAGAATTTTTGTACTATCATTTTTTCATATTAGGATTGCCAATTTTTTTGACTTTTCTTCTGTTAAATACCTTATTTTTTCTCTCCCATCGATCGCCAATTTTATGGATTGAGCCCATTCTAGGTTGTTGTTCCCTTTGAGTTTTATAATTGTGAGATAAGGTGAGTTCTGGGAATAATACTCGATCGATACATCCATGAGAGGAGTTGTAGGGTGAGGTGATATGGTTTCGGAATTATCGGAGCCGTTCAATGAGGTAGAATTTTTTTCGACTCCGAACATCATTGTTGACTTTTACGACATCCTTAGAAGTTGAGACAACTCACACTTTGCAGTGGAGAAGAAATACACTAATTTTGGTATGGATTCAACTTGTAATCGGCGCCAGAGAAAGTGGAGAGGAGTGAGGAGTTTGGTTCCAATAGTAGCCATGCAGAATTGAAAAATTACGAGAGACGAGACCAAAGGAAAGTCACGAGCGGCCCAACAAAAGTCTTAGACGGACGTTCGAGCCCTAGCAAAGTGCGTGATGATCACGTGTTGAACCAAGTGAAGCAATACTCTTGGACGGATGACCAAAATGTTTTAGATGCAATTTTAAGGGCGAATCGTGGCTGTTATACTAGTTAGGTTTTGGAAGTATGAAAATAATTATTCATCTTTAGTTTTGGACAAAATGATTACAAGATAAATAGAGGCAGATGGTTCCCACATTAGGAAAATAATAAAATCAGTCATAACTCCCTATGACAAAAGAATGAAATAGTAATTATGAAATATTAGTAATGCTATATTTTAGAAATAGAAAATATCAAACAATAAAATATACTAAAATAAAAACTTCTTGAAAATCCAACAATCATCAATTAAATCTTTTGATAGTTAAGTGCCACACATTTTGTTAAATTGTTGATGCCATCGCAAGCTATGATAACAATATGATTGAGGATGATTTAGGTTTAGGGTTTCTAATGCATATAGACTAATGTTATACATGTAAATCGTGTAAGGGAACTTGCAATCGATGCCAGAGAAAGTGGAGAGGAGTTTGGTTCCAGTAGCAACCGTACGGAGTACAAAAATAACGAGAGGTGAGACCAAAGAAAAGTCACGAGTAGCCCAACAAAACTCTTAAACGGACGTTTGAGCCCTTGTAAAGTGCTTAATGATTGCAGGGTGAAAAAAGCGAAGCAAAACTCTTGGACGGACGACCGAAAGGTTTTAGACGCAATTTTAAGGGCGAATCGTGGCTATGATACTAGGTAGGTTTTGGAGAGTGAAAATAATTATTCCTCTTCAATTTTGGGCAAAATGATTACAAGATAAATAGAGGGAGATAGCTCCCATAGTAGGAAAATAATAAAATCAGCCATAACTCCCCATGATAAAGGAATGCAATAGTAATTATGAAATATCAATAATGCTAGATTTTAGAAATAGAAAATATCTAATAATAAATTATACTAAAATAAAAACTTCCGGAAAACCCAACAATCATCAATTAAATCTTTTGATAGTTAAGTGTCACACATTTTGTTAACCTGTTGATGCCACCACAAGCTATGATATCGATATGATTGAGGATGATTTAGGTTTAGGGCTTCTAATGCATATAGACTAATGTAATACATGTAAATGATGTAAGGGAGCTTAGGATTTACTGATCATAAACAACTAAACACACACAACTTGTTTTCTTTAGATGCAAATCTGTAGTTACAAGAATTAGAACCCAAAATATAGCGCAATGATCAAATAAATCCGAAAAATCAATGAGAAATTCTAGCCATCATGATTAGTGCATAATTTAATTTTTTCACCACCATCATATTCTATATTGTGTTAGTTTGGAGCATAATAAGGAACAATATCAAGCCAATGATAAGATATGTAGAAGAAATTTGGTTTACAAAAGAATTTGCTGAAGAAAACGATGAGATGGTCTTCCCTTGGAACTTGGTTGTCACATATGTGCTACACTTAAGGAATCACACATCCACATTCCTGGCAGAAGATTGGAAATGCTAGTGTTGCAAAAGTAATTTTTCACTCCCACATCTGATACCATGTTTTTTTTTTCCCTACCAATCTCACCATTCCTATCATTGTAATTGTGGCTCCACTTACCAGATTTATTTTTGGAATCTCTTTTCTCCATCCCCTCGTGAAGTTCCTTCCAGGCCATATCATGATATGGGGATTACACTCTTCACTAAAATATTTGTGACAGAATAAAGGCTTGTATTTTTTTGCTGCTGTTTAGCTTTGAGCTATTGCTGTTTGCCAACTTTATTAGTCCATAACCTTTTGTTTTACACGTTAGCTCTGTTTTTAAGTATGCTGGCAGTATAACTAGATTACTCTAGTCAATTCTGATGCTATGACTTTTTTAAATTGCTGTGCGTTAGCAAGCTTTTGCGGGTCATTAAAAAAAATTAGAGGTTCTCTAAATGCTCTTGTAACTTTGTGTTGTGACATTTCCTAAAGTTAACTTAGGAATGTACGTTGTTGTTTCTTTCTCTCTCTTTTTTTTTGCTCCATAGACAGGCTAATTTGTTTTTTTTAATTAAATAAACAGGATGCAACAATTGAACAGCTTCTTCCTATTTTTCTTTCTTTGTTGAAAGATGAATTCCCTGATGTTAGACTAAACATCATCAGCAAGCTTGACCAAGTAAATCAGGTATGTTTTTCTTGATTCCATTGTTTCTATTGTTCTGAATGTAAGCTAAAATTATAATAGAATTGTTGTGCATTGTATCCCCAAGTGTTTTTATTGTAACTTTCTTTTTTACCTTTATGAGTGTGTTTGTTTTAACAAATTTGATACTGCTATTTTTTTAGGAGTTTTAGTACCATATTGTAGCTATATTTACTTGAAAGCTTGGTTTCATCGCTGCAAATATAATTATTCTGCTGTAATTATATCCAAGAATATTTAGTACTTGTTAATCCAGATCTGTATTACCATTCAACTACTTGATTTCAAGCTTTTTAGTATGTTTGTTTCAACAATCTGGAATTACAAATTCAAATTTTAATTTTTTTTGCGTAGTAGTAGAGAAGAGAATACTTTTGCTTGCCAAAATGAGTTTGTTGACTGTGTTACCTGTGCCTGCGGTGCAGCTCTGTATCAAACCAGTAATAGATGATGAGGAAGAGCCTGTAAGCATATGTTTAGCTGGGTTCCCTTTCTCAATTGATCACCAATCTTGGTGATTGAGGGAGAATTGTGTAGCAATGGTGTGAAATGGACCACAAGAATATTTAGCTTACATTTAGTTATTTTGGCTACTGTAAATGAGGAGGTTTATTGGAACTAAATATATATTTATAATGAACTCAAAAGATAAACATTCTGCTACTAGAAATAAGTGGTAGCGTTAGCAATGCATAAATGATAAAGATGTTGAGTTTAACTAATAGCATATTATATAATTCTGAAAAAGTAAAATTGATTGTTAAACAAAGCATAAATGTGTTGATGTTCTGTATCTTATTGGAGTAATTAATATATTTAGTGCTGAATGGCAGTATTTTTTTTTGGCACAAGTTGACTTATATCAGTAAATATGGCAGGTGCTTAATTATTTATCTATTTGTCTGCATTGAAATTGATAAAATATTCATGTCTTCATTCTATCATGTAGAATGCCATTTTCTGGATTTTGTTAACCTTTTTTTTTTAAAGTTTTTGCATCATTTTGGTGTGTAAGATCCTTGTTTATTTTTTCTATGATATGTAGTGATTTTTCGTTTACATTAATTTTCAGATGTAACTGTGCCTAAGTTGATATCGTGAACTTGATATCATAATTAACAATTCATGTTTGTTTTCTAATTTTATTATTTTTTTGCACTAACTGTCATTTTTTTCTGCAGGTGATTGGAATTGACCTGTTGTCCCAGTCATTATTGCCTGCCATTGTTGAGCTTGCAGAGGACAGACATTGGCGTGTTCGATTGGCCATCATTGAGTACATTCCCTTGTTAGCGAGTCAGTTAGGTGTGAGATTTTTTGATGATAAGCTTGGTGCTCTGTGCATGCAGTGGCTGGAAGACAAGGTATGTTGGATTAAATATATATAAACCACATGGATCGCTGGGTTTTTTTTCAAGTATTTGTGCAATGTTGAGGTTTTATCATTATTCTCTGCTTGAATTTTCCTGATTGTATATTCAAGTGGTGAGACGATCATATTTGTTGGTTTACTTTTCATGAACTTAACCTTCACTCTTATTCTCATATTGTATCAGTTGGTGCTTTTAAGTAACCATGCGTTTATTTAGTTAATTGGCCCAAGGTCGATGGTCTGATATTCCATCAACATTTTTTTAGAAGCCTATTTATGAATTTTCATTTCTTGAACTTTGACCACTAGTTTTGTACCTGTGCTCTGCTGGTTGTAGTTTGTTTTGTTTTTTTTAATTGTTTTTTTCGTTTTTTATATGTCCACGCTGCTGGTCCTCAGGCATTGGGTCTAATAAACATGACATGCAGATTGCATTAACTTGCTTTTACAAACCCAAGTTAGTTTGATGTACTTTCCATACTTATGATAACTTGGACATGAGGGTAGAACTCGGGGCTCATTCCAATTTTGCCGCTCAACTTATTAAAACGTAACTATTAATGCAATAGATGTATAATGGATCTCCCAGATGGCAGAGTTTGCTGTTGGTAAACTGCAGTATTTGAAACTATGTATTGTTCACAGATGTGGAGCTTATTTGATTCAAATGATCTATTGTTTGAACTCTTCAGAAGTTACATGATTCATATGATTATTATCTTTTCAACGAATAATTGATAATTCGAGTTGTCATGATTTTGGATTCTTTTTCTGATCCATGAATGCTTGGATACTTATATTTTCAAAGTTCTAATTCCATTATAAAGTGGATGTCATGATGAGTGGAACTTTGAGGTGCTGTCAAAAAATTTAGTGTTCTAACATCTGCTTTATGAGTATTAATCTATGATATATATATATTGTCTTTTAGGTATTCTCAATTAGAGATGCTGCTGCCAATAATTTGAAGCGGCTTGCTGAGGAATTTGGACCAGAATGGGCAATGCAGCACATTGTTCCGCAGGTCTGCCATTAACGTCTGTTTCCTGTCACCTAGAACTGCTTTATTCTCTAGTTTTTTTTTTTTAAATTTTAGTTTTTTTTAATTTTCATCTCAAATACATCTTCCATGTCAGAGCTTTCACACTAGAAGAAATTTTCCTCGTAATCAATACGTTTTAAATGGTCATAATTTTCAGTACTGTTTGTGAATAGTTCATGTAACTAGTAGGGATTCCGTTAGAAGTTATAAGACTTGTTTGGCTGGTTAGGTGCAGTGTCATTTCTTACTTTTGGAATTGAGAATGCTGAAGTCACTTCTGATAGGCGGTTTGGTTGTCTACATGGGGAAGGTTTTGGAGGAAATCAAAGCGTCTAACAATTTTTGCAACAACCGCACCCCCAAGTCCCCCCAAATACACACGCACATATTATACTTGCATGCATTTTACAAAACTATTGAATATTCTTGCACTTCAAATAATGTTAAAATTGAATTAAGTTAACTGATTCGTTGTATTGTAAAGAACCCCGCTTGAGTTGAAGTGATTGAAGATTGGGAACATAAATATTTCTTAAATTATAAATAAAATTATTTTTATGATTTTATAAAGTAATATCAGATATCCATATGTAATTAGTCAATAAATGAAATATTTGAATGCTAAGTATTTAAATAGAAAATTTGAATCCAATATATTTTAATGTAAATTCATATTTTAAGTAATAGTTAAATGTCGACTAATATATATTTAGTTTTCAATTGAATTTAAATTTAGCATATTGACATACATGCTGTGATATTTTTGTAATATATAAAATAGGTGTTCCCTTAAAAATCAAAATTATCATGACCATGTTTAAATTTAGAAGTAATGAGGTGTATAATATGATAATTAAGTATTAAAGAAAATAGTTGTAGTTTTTTATATCGAAATTGTGGCACATGTCATGTGATAGTTAACTGTGACATGTATTTGAATTCAAGTTCAAAATTGTCCCATTTTTTTCAATTAAAGACTGCCAAGTGGCACTTCTTGGAATCAATTTTATTAAATTAGAACAGAAAAAAAATTACATTAAAGAGGCGAGTATATCATCATTTGACCTTATTATACCAAGGCGCTAGTTTTGTAGGTGTCAAAGTTATGATGTCTTTTGTAGGTGTCTTTGTTATGCTGCACCTTACCTCTCTTTGCTCGAGTGCTTTTAACGATTTTGATATATCACTGCTTGAATTATTGACACTAATTTAGCATTTATATTTGTATAAATATAAAATTAATGAAGTGTAGAAAGTCTCAAAATAATTACCTATTCGGATTTATTTATCATATTTTTATTCGCAAATTATTTTTTATTGCATGTTTATATTATATTTTTACTCGCAGCAATATGCTATGGATAATATCACCATCAAGAAAAATGATTATTATTTATTAAATTTTCTATCATATATTAATATATAGTTATTAATATGATGTATATAGTCTTACTACAAATTATGTTATAGCTTATTTTTTTTGTATGTATGTATGAAATTACATATATGTTTGCATGTATGGGCGGCATTTTAAGTTGGTAGGAAGGTAATAGTATAACATTTAACGATTGAAGTGTGCTTTTGGAGCTTCTTGACTTGAATTCATGTGGCTAAGGATTACACTTTTTATGACTTCTCCCGTCAACCAAGCACTTATTACGTCCGGACTCTGTACGCAGAGTAGCGAGCATAGTCCAGTTAACCTTCGCCACGTGGAATTTCGGGGCGCATCAGAAAGAGTGCAAAATAAATGAATTAAGAAGGCGCGACCCAGCCTGACCGAAACCCGATTTCAATTCAATAAGCGAGAAAGTCCGATGCTAATCCTGCCAAAAGTCTTCTGTCGCATTTTTGAGCTGCAGCCAGTCCAGAAAAATACATTTTGTTTCTTTAGGTTTTCTTTGCGCTGAGTTTCGAGCTGGTGCGATCAATTTCTCTGTAGACGAAGAAATATTGCTATTGAATCCGAAAATAATGGCAGCCAACTTCAATCAGAAGTGAATTTACTTTAGTTTTATTTTGATTTGAGTTTTGCATTGCTGTGTTATGTTGGTTTAGCTGATTTTTGTTAGGTGTTTTTAGGGTTTATGATTTAATATTTTGGTGTTATGGTTTAGGGTTGATGGATTGTATTGTCCTAGTTGTGTTATTGTTTTATTATTGTCATATTAATACTGTATTATTGTCGTGTTATTGTCGTGTGTCGTGTTATGTGATGTTATGTGATGTTATTGTTTAGTTTTTATAGTGTTATTGTGGTTTCTATTGTTATGATATATGGTATAGAGATTGTATTGTTTTGGTGGTGTGATTGTTTAGAAATTTGTATTGTTTTAGAAGTGTTATAATTGTATTATTGTTGTATTACTAACGTGTTATTCTTGTCTTTTTGAGGTGTTATGTGATGTTATTCTTTAGTTTTACGGTGTTATTGCCGTATTATTGTTATTGTTTAGTGCTAGGGATTGTATTGTTCTAGTGGTGTGAGAAATTTTAAAATTTGGTTTGTTTTTGTAATGTTATAATTGTATTATTGTTGTATTAATGATGTGTTATTCTCGTCTTATTAAGGTGTTATGTGATATTTTTGTTTAGTTTTCCAGTGTTATTGTTGTATTATTTTTAAGGTTTAGTTTCTAGGGATTGTATTGTTCTAATGGTATTATTATTGTGTTTAGGTAGTAATATTGTTATATTATATTTGTATTATTGTCGTATTATTTTTGTATTATTGACGTGTTATTGTTGTGTTATTGTTGTATTATTATTGTATTATTGTTGTGTTATATCTGACCATCGTTAAATTGGTGTGGTAATGTGCAGTGTGGAAATATGTGCAATGATCTAATCGCAGAGACGTTTCTTCGCACCGCTGTCCATAATGAACAAGAAGCTTATGAAAACTACTGTGTCTATGCTCATCATGTAGGATTTTCTGTTAGGAAGGACCATAACAGCTATTGGCCAAACTTTAAGAAGATTAAAATTAGAGATTTTATTTGCGCAAAGGTTGGCCAGAAGGAGTCAAAACCGACAAATATTGTGAAGTTCAGAAAAGCTAACACGAGGACTGAATGTTAAACCATTGTTAGATATGCCATTGATATTAAAGAAAATTAGACAGTTAAGAAATACACTGAAAGTCATAACCACCCTCTTGCCGATAAAGGTGATAATCATTTTCTGTGTTCCAGTAGAAAAATAAGTGAGTTAAATGCAGATTTGCTGAGGTCAATGATAGTATCAGAGATTCGAGCAACAGATGCATATAACTTTTTGACCACAGAGGTTGGGGGATGAAGAGCCTTGAATGTACGAAGAGAGATGCATACAATTTTTTTCAAAGAGAGGGAAGAGAAAAAAAATAGAACAAGGAGATGTCAATTCTCTAATTCAGTTGTCTATAAAGAGACAAGCTAAGGATACCATGTTTTCCTGGGATTTTCAAACCGATGAGTGTGGAAGATAGAAGTTTTATTTGGAGAGACAAGTTATCCAGGTTTGATTATGATTGCTTTGGGGATGTGATAATATTTGATACAAGCTTTCGATTAAATAACTACAATTATTGTTGCGCTCTTTTCGTGGGGGTGAACCACCATTGGTAAAACGTCATCTTTGGAGTGAGTTTTTTGTTTGATGAGATCATTGATTCTTTCATCTGGTTATTCAAAGCATTTATCCGAATAATGGGTGAAGCATCCAATGACAATTTTCGCGGATCAGGATCAAGCTATGACGCAAGCCATTGAAGTCTGTCTTCCACAAACTCGACACAGATTATGCTAATGACATATATACAAGAAAATTGTCGTGTTTGTGGAAGACAAACTTCAATGGCTCGCTCCATCCCTTGATCCTGATCCGTTAAAGTTGTCGTTGGATGCTTGTCATCCGTTATTCGGATAAATGCTTTCAATAAATAGATGAATGAATCAATGGTCTCATCAGACAAAAAACCCACTCCAAAGACGACGTTTTGCCAATGGTGGTTCACCCCTACGAAAGGAGCGCAATATAAATTATATTTATTTAATTTAAAACTTGTATCAAATATTATCACATCTCCAAAACAATCATAATCAAGTCTGGATAACCTGTCGCTCCAAATAAAGCTTATGGCTCTTCCACACTCGTCGGTTTCAAAATCTCAGGAAAACATGATATCCGTAGCTTGTCTCTCCATAAACAACTGACTTTGAGAATTGACATCTCCTTGTTCTATTCTTTCCCTTCTCTCTTTGAATAAAATTCTATGCATCTATTTTTGTACATTCAAGGTTCTCCATCCCCAACCTCTATGACTATAAAGTTATATGCATTTGTTGCTTGAATCCCTGATTCTATCATTGATCTCTGCAAATTTGCATTTAACTCACCTATTTTTCTACTAGAACGCAACAGATGTTTATCAACATTTCGGCAAGAGGGTGGTTATGCCTTTCAATGAATTTTTTAACTGTCTAATTTCTTTCAAGATCAATGACATATCTAACCATGACTTGACATCCAGTACTCGTGTCAGCTTTTTTGAACTTCACAGTATCCGTCGGGTTTGACTCCTTGCCAGCCTTTCCGCAAATAAAATCATTGGTTTTAATCTTCTTAGAGTTTAGCCAATAACTGCTATGGTCCTTCCTAACAAAAAAATCCTACATGATGAGCATATAGACACAGTAGCTTTCATAAGCTTTTTGCTCATTGTGGCTAGCGGTGCGAAGAAACGACTCTGCGATTGGATCATTGCACATTTTTACACTGCATACCACACTACTTTAACAATGGTCAGATAGATATAACACAATAATAATACAACAATAACAAAAAAATAACACAATAATAACACGCCAATAATACAACAATAATACGACAATAATACAACTACAATATAACAATATTACTACTTAAATATAACAATAACACCACCAGAACAATACAATCCCTATAAATTAAACCATAACAATAATACGACAATAACACTAGAAAACTAAACAAAAACATCACATAACACCTCAATAAGACGAGAATAACACGTCAGTTATACAACAATAATACAATTATAACACTACTAAAGCAAAACAAATTTCTAAATATCTCACACTACCAAAACAATATAATCCTTAGACACTAAACCATAATAATAAAACCATAATAACACTATAAAAACTAAACAATAATATTACATAACACAACAATAACACGATAATAATACAACATTAATATGATAATAATAAAACAATAACACAATTAGGACAATACAATCCATCAACCCTAAACCATAACACTAAATTCTAAACTCTAAAAACATCCAACAAAAATCAGCTAAACCAACATAACACAACACTGCAAAACTCAAATCAAAATAAAACTAAATTAAACTCACTTCTGATTGAAGCTGGCTGCCAATATTTTCTGATTCCATAGCAATATTTCTTCGTCTACAGAGAAATCGATCTCACCAGCTCGAAACTCAACGCAAAGAAAACCTGAAGCGACAGTGCACTTTTCTGGACTTTTGGCGGGATTAACATCAGAATTTCTCGCTTATTGGACTAAAATCGGGTTTCAGTCGGGCCGAGTCGCGCCTTCTTAATTCATTTATCTTGCACTCTTTTTGATGGGCCCGAAAATTCCACGTGGCCAATGTTAATTGGACTCCGCTCGCTACTCCGCGTGCGGAGTTCGGACGTAATAAACGCTCCCCTCAACCACACAAACCGGCCCTTTCCACTTTCGACCCTTCATTTTTTACATGCAACCAAACATATCTAAAAGTTAATGGTTTCTCTCTCCAATTTTGTTGTTGTGGCAGCAAGTGGTACCTGTCACTTCTGCAAGACAACATGAAAATCTCTTCTAAGTGAGCTATTTGGACTCTTCCTGCTTGTTTGGTTGTGAAGATAATCTAAGTAAAACTACCGCTTAAGATGTTATGTTAATAATCTAAGTGTGTGTATGGGGGGCGGGGTATATAATAGAGGTAGAATGGCCTTAGGTTTGTCTCATTTGCAAACTAATGCTTGTGACCCAAAGAGGTTTACAACAGGTGTCAGAAAGGCACTCTGAAATTATTCATTCGGTATTGATTGGGAGCATCTTTCTTTCCATATTTATATTGTTTAAATTTGTTTTATGCAAGGTTAATTTATGCAAATAAAATTTTATTTAAAATTTTTGAACATTTTTATTTTTGCTTTACTACTTGCAAAATAAACTATTACATAAAGGTGATGAATGGAGTAAAAACTTTTCCCATTACAATAAATTTGTTCTTATAATCAACTAATCTTAAAGGTTTCTCTGTTAGCATGTGTTAGCGATTTTCTTGCTAAAATCATAAAATATTTCCGAAATATTTGGCTATTGCTTATTTGATTTGAAGAATTGACTGATTAAGCCTCCTACTGTTGTGATCAAAAGTTATAGTGAGAAATATAATTTAAATACATTTGCTTTCTGTAACTTCTTCCACTAATATTGATAGTCAAATAATGAAAGATTGAGGGAGAGAGAGAACTTATGAACGGAGCAGTGCCATTTGAGTTGCTTTAGATGATTTGTTGGTCCTCAAAGGTGGCAAACACAAATGTTGTTGGCTACCTGTTCCTTTGAGAACTTGTTTGATCAATTTATACTGGAACGATGCTTGCAAACGGTGCGGCTAAATTTGCTATGAGGAAGGGTAGGACGCATATCAATTCTGAGGGGAGGGTGGGCTGGGGTAAGGAAGAGAGATATACTTGCAAAAAATGTGAAAATCTGAAGCAACACCTGAAGAGAAATATTTTCCTTGCAAAAATTGGTAAATTCTGAAACAGAATCAATGTTGAAATATTTTACAAGTTGCCTGAAATTGTGGCTACCCTATATCCATGTTTCAAATGAGTTTGGACATTCTTAAGTTTGGAGATCTATGAAAGCAATCATTCAAATTAGTTGCAGAAATAATCATTCTCTTGATTCAAATCACTATGTGGAATGTTAGCTGTATTCATAAAATGGTAATTTAATTTAAATAAATTAGTGATATTATCTTTTATTAACCTTTTAAAGGTTTTAGTGATAGGAAATGACTTGAGAATGTGTTAAATTTCTTATGCAAGTTGAGCTTCAGTTAAATGTACTATGCTATGATCTTGAAAAATTGAATTTTATTGTTTTCCTCACATGCCATCATTTTGTAATGTTAATTCAATTTATTCCATCTAATAAATAAATTAGTTTTATTAACTTTTATTTAGTTTAAATTTAATCATTAGTGCTAATGTAGATAAACGAGAAAATTTATAATTTCTCTCACATTTATATTTGGGTGTATTGGAAGGCAATGTATTCATTTTTGTAAGTAAGATGCATGAAATATTTTCTTTTTTGAGTTGATATGAAAGCAAGGAAAACTTTACCTTAATTATCCCCTACTGATTCTAAACCTTGTCCCATTTACCTGATCTTACTAATTCCTCTCAGCATCAATCTCCCTCCCTACTCATTGCAACCATTCAACCCGCGCTTCACACAACATGCCTGCAGCGACCTGCTTGCATGCAGCCCTTCTCACCATGCGCTCACTGATACGATCCGAAACGAAAATAGTGAACAAACAAGGAATAAATTGTAATAGAGCGGCGAAATAACTCAAATTAGGGCTGATTTTACTAATTCCAACGAAAGAAAACAACATACAACATTGAGGTGAATCTCGTCCTTCTCGGATCGGCGTAACAGAGGGCATATCAATACTCCCATCCCAAAAAAACTTCTTATCCTCACGATGGAATGATTTTAACTACTTCTAGATCACCTCATATGGCTCCCATGTCATAATCTAGCATACCCTTCCACTTCATAGTATCTCTTTTGCTCCTACTGCTCCTTGACGCACTCCTCCAACTTCCAAAGATTCCAGAATCACCTCTATATTCTTTGTCAGCATCATAGGTAGTGAATGCGAGGGTGGATGATTTTTGATAGCAAGTCTCAGCTGCGAAATTTGAAAGTATTGATGTAGTGCTGATGATGGCGACAATCTCATATGTTAGGCCACTACCCCAATGCGTGTCTTAATCTCAGTGAGTCCAAAATATCGTCGAGAAAGTTTTTCGTTTCTCTGCCTGATCAATGTCTTATGTCGGTAGGGCCCAACTTCAAGTAAATTATGTCCCCGGGTTTCAATTTTATATCTCTTATGTTCATCTGCTTTTCTCTTCATTATTTGTTGAGCTCTTAGTAGATGCCCCTTGAATTCCGCCAATATCCCGTGCCTCTCCAAGAATTGGTCAACACTGTATACCGATTTTGTACTTTGCCTATAATGTATCATGTGAGGTGGATCCTGCCTATACAAAATCTTGAAAGGGGTGGTCTGTGCCGCGTATGGTACGAAGTATTATACCAATTTTGGGCCCATGCAATCCACTTGACTCAAAGCTTTGGTGTATTCAATACAAAATAATGCAGGTATGTCTCCGCACTCCTATTGATTATCTCAATTTGGCCATCAGTCTGGGATTATATGTTGTGCTTCTCTTAAGAACTGTTCCTTGTAACATGAACAACTAATTCCAGAATTGGCTCATCTTATCCCTGTCGTTACAAATAAATTTTGACACTTCGTCCAAACGAACCACTTTATGAACATCTTAGTGACTGAGATTGCAGTGTATGGGTGTCATAATGGAATGAAATGTCCATACTCGCTCACTGTAAACCCTTCTGATCATGACAAATTCTTTATAAAATTCATCGTCACTTCTTCCCAAACCTTCTATGGTAAAGCTAAGGGTTGTAGTAACTCTCTTGGCGCCATGATCAAGTACTCGTGTCATTGGCACACATTGCACCTTGCCACAATGTCTTCTATGTATCTGTGCTTCCCCATCTAATAAAGATCTGTCATTAGACGACTGTATGTTTTATGTACCTCCGAGTGTCCCCCAATTGCACTGCCTTAGAACTCCAACAATAGTTTTGGGATTTACTCTAATGCTTTCAGCAACATGAACTGTCTCTTGTAGAGTAGCTGTTGCCCCCTCAATACATATCTTGGATGACTGTTCGGATCCTGTAGCAGCTCTGCTCGTATTTTCTTCAACCCTTCATTCTGCACGCTTTCTTGTCTCAAGACTTTCCAATCTAGGACCAAGGATATCGATAATGCTGTCAGTTGGGGCTCTTATACGATTCGACGTCGAAATCAGCTCGTTTTTCCATAGAAATTAGGACAAACCAAATTTTCTTTTTTAATAATCCAAAACAACATGAATACAAGATAAGCAACTGTAATTAGAGAGATAGTCGATCTCTCCCAATTCTTACATTTCATGATGTAGGAAATTTCTCTCAAATTCTAATCTAAGGCTCCCAGTAACAATCTTTTTCATAAACCTAATCCTAAACTTAATGGGCCTATTTATATCCAACAATAATAATTAATAAAAGACTAAACTGTTTTCAGGTGTACAGAAAACAAAATTGTCTTTAGGCTAAACACCGCTGTAATAATACTCCCCCCTCCTCCCCAAAGGAAAAGACATGTTGTCCTTGAAAAGGGGGAGGGGGGGGGGGGGGGGGGGGTTTTTTTGGACCGCCTTGAAGCAAAAAGCCAACACCACTGTTGCCATTATTTCTTCATTCTCTTCCTCCTTGTCATGTATTATGAAAACTTGTTATTTTTTATCATTGCGATGGGGTAAACTTCTCATCTCACCGAAAACATAACCCCTTAGCACACTTGTTCTGCATTTATTTTTATAAGGTGCTTTGAGTCTTGTTCCCAATTGTTGGGGGAGGGGGGTGAGTGTTTCTCTTCACCACTGTTGCCATTATTTATTCATTCTCTTCCTCCTCGTCATGTATTATGAAAACTTGTAATTTTTTATCATTGCGATGGGGTAAACTTCTCATCTCACCGAAAACATAACCCCTTAGCTCACTTGTTCTGCATTTGTCTTTATAAGATGCTTCGAGTGTTGCTCCCGATCATTGCCCATTATTCTTGTACTGTGCAGCCTCCCTTTGGACTTCCAGTGTGGCATTGTTTAAACTTTTGGTGTCATCGTGACTGTAGCAGTTCGGTACAACGCTCTGACTGTGATGTTCCTCCTAAACTTTTTCATTTGGTTTTTGCCCTCCACCATTTGGGGCTAAGTCCATTCATGAATTCCCTCCACTTTTGTTTCAGAAATCCCCCTTAGTAGTCCCTACAAAAACTCAATTAATCTCTCTATATTCAATGATGCTTTTGAGTCTTCTGTAGGTCTCCTCCAATGACTCGAAAATGTTCCAACAAATAATTCTTAAATTCCTCCCACGAACGGATCAATTATTTAGCTTTTATCTACTGAAAATAGGCTAGGGCTTTGCTCTCCGAACATAACCTTGCTGCCATGAGTTTCTCCTTTCCATCTAGCTCATTGACCGCGAAGTATTGCTCTGCCCGATACACCCACCCATGTGTGTCATTCCTCTTAAAGATCTTCATCTTCAACTTTTTACCCGTAACATTACCCCAACTTCCTCTCCTTTTGCTGTTACTCCCTATATATCGAGGGTAAAACTCCCTCATTCGATCATAGCCATATGCCCTCCCTGCTTCTCTCATTACTTCTTAATGTTCCTTCATACCTCTTGCATAGTCTCTTCTCCATGTTTTGGTGCTCCCTCAACATCTCCAAGACTATTCTCAGGTGCCCCACATGTTGTTTCTGTACAATTGTAAATTAGAATGTCATCAAAGAACAAGACGAATTCCTTGAGATAAAGCTGAAAGACCGGATGCGTGAGAGATTGAAATGTAGCTGGAGCATTGGTGAGGCCAAATGACATTACCAAGAACTCATAATATCCTTCATGTGTTTTGAACGTTGTCTTGTGCACATCAGTTGGATTAATCCTGATTTGATGGCATCTTGACTTAAGATTGATTTTTAAGAAAATGATTGCCTCATAAAGCTCATCTAGTTGCTCATCAATCACAGGGATAGGAAACTTGTCAAATGCAATTTTTTTGTTCAAAGCCTTATAGCCCACACAAAATTTTTAGCTACCATTTTTTTCTTCATAAATAGGACTGGACTAAAAAAAGGGCTTACACTTGGCCTGATAATCCCAGCTTCAAGCATCTCTCGAATCAACTTCTCTATCTCAACCTTCTGAATCTATCGTCATGATCTTCTCTTCCTTATCTACTGCAAAGTATTTTTCCCCCTTGATACACTCACCCATGTGCATCTTCTTGTTTAAAGTTGGGATCTTCAATTTCCTTACCCTCGCATTGCCACCCTAACTTTCTCTCCCTCCAACATTTCCCCACATGTGTCTAAGGTGAAGCTCCCTCTCTCCTTGCTTCATGCACCTTTGTGCCCCTTGCATAACCTTTTCAATTTTCAGCCCACCCCCTTCCATCAAAAGTTTTTACCCCACCCTCTCGGAGTCCTAGAAGGAAGCTCTTGATGGTAAATGTTTTTCTCCTCATGGTCCTCATGTTCGATTTCATTCCCTTTTGATTTGCCCAAGGATTCTCTGATTAATTCTTGGTTAGTGTTTGCAATTTGAGCCTTCGGCGTGGTCTTGGATTGCATCTCAATGAAACTCTTTATCATCTTCTCAAGACTCGAATCGGTCCTCCGTTCAGTTATTTATCAGATGTGCCCAATTAAGAAAATCTCTCCAATCGTCCCCGCCCTTAGTTTTCCATGGAAGAAAACCTATTCACTATGGCGTCGAATCTGTCTTCCTTCATTGATCTCATTTACTCTACTTCTCCTTCGAACACATTCATTTCTTTACTATCATTTCTCCAAGATCTTGCTCTGATACTATTTCATTGATTGGAAAATATCCGCAAGTATTGGTACCAAACGAAAGTTTAATTGTACCAATTATCTTGTGTAGTCAAAGTTTTCTTGCTTTCTTATTGTTAAGAGCGTTCTTAAGAAAGTTGGTTTCTTATTACACAATTTGTTATCCTGCATTTTTTTAAATGTTTAACTTTATGAATTGCTAGCAACATTGTCTTTCTTAAAAAATAATTAAAAATATTGAGACTTCTTGGCATGCTATTTGAGATTCTGTATTTTAAAAAATGATTTTCACTCTTTGGATTTGGATTGAAGGATATTTTTATAAAAGATTTTGGATTGTTTTTCTCTTAATTATGTAACTTGCTAGAGTTAACAGATATTTGTGATCTTGATTGAAGAGACGATTAACGGTAAACAAGTGAGGCTCACTACATTTGGGGAGTAGTGCATAGTTATTCTGGTGTATTGTAGAACATTGTATTCATTCGATTATTGTTGAATATTGTATGCATTCCTTTATTGTGTAGGGGATTTCTAGTGAATAAGACACGCATGAAAGCTTTTCTGCCAAAAAATGTGCAAAAAATAAGAGATTATTTATTTTAGGCTAAGTGTTTGGTGGGTAAAGCTATAGGTATTTCACTCCTGCTATAATTATATATATATATATATATATATA
>NW_018250931.1:610990-684664 GCF_001263595.1 Phalaenopsis equestris
TATATATATATATATATATATATATATTGTATGTTTGAAGAATAGAGCATGATAATATTATTGAGCAGCAAGAAGGGTATAAATACATGATGCGATGATATAGAAAAGGAAATATGTAATACTCAAATCTTTCCTAATAATACCCGAAGGATAAAAAGGAAAGATATAAGCTAGGAAATATATATATAAAGAAATAAAAGGAAAGTCAACAAAACAAATATAAATAACTTATCATAAAATATTTTACAATACTTCTTAAGTTGAAGTATAGATGTCAATCATGTTTAATTTGAATTTGATGTCGTCAAACAACGACAGAGGAAGATTCTTTGTAAATATATCTGCGAGTTGACCATTGGATGAGACAAATGAAACACAAATTTTCTTGAAATCGAGCTTCTTCTTGATGAAGTGACAATCAATCTCTACATGCTTAGTATGATCATCTTGGACCGAATTATGAGCAATGCTAATTGTGATTTTGTTATCACATAACAACTGTAGAGGAGTAGAGAACAACATACATAATTCGCGGAGCATGATGAATAATCAGAGTTCGCAGATTTCTAAAGACATGGAATAAAATTAGGCTTCTGCACTGCTTCAGGCAACCATCAACTGTTTCTTGCTTTTTCAGGTGACAAAATTTCCCCACACGAATGAGCAAGACCTTGAGATATATCGCTAATCATGGACGGACCTGACCCAATCATTGTCAGTATAAACTACAATAAATCGAGAGGTCTGACACGAGAATTACAAGCCTGAGTCCAATGTAGCTTTTTAGTTGTGAAGATTGTCGATGCCTTTAAGAGATTCCAAGGCTAGCAGATCATTTCCTGTGAGCACAATATTGTTGACATAGATGATAATTATGACACTGGTCATTAGAGGAATGTCAAAAGAAGAAATTATGTTATGATTGGGCCTAAGAGAACACATGACTTACTGTCATCTGTTTGAACTTACCAAACTAGGCTCGAGGGGATTGATTCCGTCCGTAGAGGGACTTCCGCAGTTAACACACTTGTCCTCGGGAAGAGTCAAAGGATGGGGGTAGAGACAAGTACACCTTTTTTGTGAGATCACCTTTAAGAAAGACATTCCTGATATCCAATTGGAGTAAGTGCCAATTCAATTCACAACATGGGATAACACGACCCGAATGGTGTTCAACTTAGCAACCAGAGAAAACGTCTCCTCATAGTCAATGCCATAGGTTTGTGAGTAGTCTTTGGCTATCAATCGTGCTTTGTTGCGTTTCAAAGGTTCCATCGGAGTTAAATTTGGTGTTGAAGATCCACTGACAAACAACAACTTTCTTTCCGCGAGGAAGATCAACTTCCCACGCATGATTTCGTCGAAGGACATTTATCTCATCCATTACTGTAGCTTTCAGGAAAGGTCCGCCAAAGCTGCTCAATAGTGGATAAAAGATGATCCGTTAAGGAAGTGACAAATGCTTCGTACGTCCGCGAGAAGCTGTGGAGTGAGACATTTTGCCTTGGAATAAAGTGAACAAGCCTAATTTTGTACCTCAATGGTAGAACTCACCTCCTCAATTAGAGTAGGAGTAATCTCTGCAAGTCTAGTGCCGAGGATGTCGGCTGGGGCAGATTTTTAGTCCTACAAAGAGGCAGTGGGCTCAAGAATAGGGTATTGGGATGGATATCAACCTAGGTTTTGATGCGCCGAGTATAGACATAGAGAGTTGGTGGAGATATTGGTCTGGTAGATGATGGATCCATTAGGACAGATGGTTTCTCGGGAACAGTGATTGGAGTAGATGGCATATCCAATGGAGTCGGGAAATGAGTAGTGTCCAAAAAATATAGCTCCCCATCAAACATTTTCAGAGAATGAGACATCGATACTCACATAATTTATTTGTGCTAGGATCGAGGCACTGAGGATCCTGAGTGACAGAATATCCGAGAAAGATACAGTTGATCGAACGTGAAACAAGTTTACTACGAGTTGGGGCAATGTTTTAAAAAAATCTCTTGCACAAAAAAATTTTGGGGTCTAAGGTGTGAAGGAACTGATTGGTAGGAAAACATGATTTAAAGACTACTAATGGGGTCCTGACTTTGTGAATTTTGGTGGGGATTATTGATAAGATATGTGGCGGTAAGTATGTAGTCATTCCAAAATCGTCGCGGAACATTCGATTGAACTTAATGGAATGGACAACTTCGAGGAGGTGTTGGCTTTTTTGATTGGCTACCCCATTTTGTTGAGAAGTATCCGTACTAGAGCTATGATGGAGGATGCCCTTACCAAAATATCTTCTAATATAGAATTAAAAAAATCACGATTGTTGTCAGTCTGAAGGACCTGTATTGATGTTTTGAATTGGATCAAAATGAAGGAATGAAAGCTTTTGAACGTGACAACAACTTCAGATTTGTCTTTTAATTTATAGACTCGTATCATTCAAGTGTGATTATCAATTAAGGTTAGAAACAACCATTTATTGGTATAACTAGGCGTTCGAGTGGGCTTCCACAAGTTAATATGAATTAGTTAAAAGAGAGCGAAAGAAGTGTAAGAGTGGTGGATATGATACTTGATGATGCTTATCCAACTGATAACTCTTACATTTGAAACTAAATAATTTTTTAATAGTGAATATCAAAGGATACAACTATTTTAAATTTTGAAAAACTGGAATGACCCAAACGACATTGTAATAATATAATAGGACATTCAATGGACTGGAAATAACTACAATTACTGAGCCTGATTACCCGCTTAGCAGTTCCAATCATCATTTCCGAACGGCGATTCTAAAATACAAACATCATGTGAAAAATGAGCAACACAATCAAGATCATATGTCAACTTACTGACTGACAAGAGGTTACAATTTAACGAATGTACATGTAAAACACAGAATCTAGAGTCAGGCCTGCTGTTAGAATAATTGACCTGTCAGCAATTTTAATGCTTTCTATCCTAAAACATGGAGAATATTTCGAGAAGGCTTGAGAACATCTTGTCATATGGTCCGTGACACTTGAATCAGTAATCCACGGACTATAAGAAGCAAAAATAGTGAGTGCCTTCAACATGTTACCTGAACAAACATGAGAAGTCAAAGGGTCGGAAGAGAACTGACTAGATCCAAATAGATTGATCAAGTGCTCAATTTGACTCTCAATGGAGTCTGGTGATTTCAGGATGTCTCGAGTGGTAGCTGATTGTATTGTCGTGGCTTCTGATGTTATAGCGAGACTCTTAGCAGCGGAAGATTTGTTAGAAGGTTATTCGTCAATTTCTCGTGGAGCTTCCAACACTTGTCACATGTATGATTGGGTTTATAATAGTAATCAAAAGTAGAGTGATTGACTCACAGAACCCCAGACTTTGTCGAAATCTTTGTTTAGCCGGAGACTCCCATGCATAGTCGTTGTAGAGATCTCATTCCATCCATAAGACCACCATGTAGTGATCTCATCGCAGATCTTCTTAGAAACCTCATAGAGTTGGCTAGAATTCCCTACGTCTGAGTAGGTATCCCGAACTGTGGTCCAGAGGGCACTTGTAGATGGAAGAAACATGTAGGAACGGCCAATTGAAGTCTCCATGGAATTAATCAGTCATGACATGACCATGAAATTCTCCACTTCCTCATGCTGCATATGCTGAGCTAGTTTTTGAAGGTTCATGAATCATACCTGTAAGATAGCCAATTTTCCATTGTCCTTTGATGAACAATGACAACTTTGGATCATTGGAAGAAGTTAGAGCGGTTAAGTTTATGCGTGGTGATTAGGAAGTTCATGTGATTTTCAGGTCCTCTGGTTTGTGGAGGGATTGCGGTTGGTGTCGATCCTCTGGTGGATTCAAATACACTGTCGGAAGAGAGCTCAGTGGTGAAGGAATCCGCAATGATTACAACCGAGACAAATATGATGTCAGGATACTGAGACTTAGAAAAGGATTCCAATTGCAGAAATACCGTCGGGACAAACTAAGAGGTAGGCCCGCAGGCAGCAGTTCGGCACGGGAAAAAAACGGAGGCCGAAACCTTGCAGGAACCTCTGAGAGGAGCGAAAAAACCTTTAACTGGAACATCTCACGGGAGGAAACAATGGGAGGAAAAAAATCACGGATGAAAACAACGCAGCTGCAGGAGTACTTGGGATTTCTTTCCTCAGTCTACCAATCAGATACAGGCAAGAATGACCGGTTGCTGAAATCCTAAGAGGGAAAAAATTGCAAGCTAGATCTCATGCAGGCTAGGGTAAGAACCTTATTCTGATACCATGTAAGTTTGGAGAATAGAGCAGGATAATATTATTGAGCACCAAAAGGGATATAAATTCATGATTTAAGGGTATAGAAAGGAAATGTATAATACCCAAATCTTTCTTAATGATACCCAAAGGATAAAAAGCAAAGGCATATAGCAGGAAAAACACATATAAAGAAATAACAGGAAAAGTAACTAAATAAATAGAAATAACTTTTAATAAGATAACTATAATTTATCATATTGCATTCGAGTTCAGCTACTCATTTTCCGGTTGAAGAGCACCTCTCTTCATACATTTGTGCTGTCATGATGATTCCAAACCTCCAACGAAATGTAGTTGTCATGTATTTGTCCATACATTTAGTCACAACAGACAACTCCTAAATATTGATATTCTTAATGCCTTTTTCTATATTTGATGCAGAGCTTTTAAACATAAGAACTTACCCTAATGAAGCTGGCAATGTCATATGATAGTCATGAAAAGTTGCATCTGGGATGCTCTGTATCTTTGTATTTTTATACTTAAATTTTTTGCAGGTTCTGGATAAGATGAATAATCCACACTATTTGTATCGCATGACTTTCTTGCATGCAATAGCCCTTTTATCCCCGGTCATGGGTCCAGACATCACATACCAGCGGCTTTTACCCGTCGTCATTAATGCCTCTAAAGACAGGTGATTTTTGCATCTTCTTCTGCTCACTCTCTTCCATCTCAACTTGATTTGGTTACTAATAGCTTTATTATTGTCCTTCAGGGTGCCTAACATCAAATTCAATGTAGCAAAGGTGCTGCAATCTCTCCTCCCTATAGTCGACTCATCAGTAAGTGAAACCATAATGCAGAGTTGCATCATATATCTGCTTTTGCTTTTATAATATCCTGTGTCGGGCCTTCTGTATTTAAAATTTAGGATGATTTACATTCATACCGCTCAATTCTTATGTATTTATATATCTAACATTTAAATGCCAATTTTTACATATGTGCCACCTTATCTATAAATGAAAAACTTGTATTTCACTTTTTAAAATTTAAATGGTGTATTTTTAAAGTGGAAGATTTGGGTGGTATGAATGTGAAAATCAAAGTTTAGGCGTTACATATGTAAATATATAAGAATTGCTTGGTATATGTATGTAAATGCCCCTAAAATTTATATGTTTTCTAACCGCAGGTTGTCGAGAAAACTATCAGGCCCTGTCTTGTTGAGCTTAGCGAAGACCCGGATGTCGATGTGAGGTATTTTGCCCACCAAGCAATACAATCTTGTGATCAGTTAATGATTTCGGGCTAGAGGATTCTATCATCGTGTGTGAAATTCTTATCCATTCTCTGCCGTTTTGACTGCCTGCTGTTATTTTTTTCCATGTCTTCATTTATATTGTTGTCTAGAGCTCTGATTAACACCATTAGGCCTAACAATGATATAGTATTTTTATATTATTCTGAATTTTTATTTGCTTTCAAAATTAGAATCGCTGCCTGTCCAACAACTTAATTCTTTATTTAGTTTTCCTCCTTGGTTTTGTTTGGATCTGCGCTGTTTTCAGAATGCCTGATGTGTTTAGTGGCTGTTTTCTTTGAGCTGTACATTTGAATCCGTTACAACTGATGCATGAAGTCCACTATAAATTGAGAAGCTGGCAAAAAGAATTCAAATGAAATTATAATTGAACAATTAGTGATCTTCTGATATACAAGATTACCATGAAGAAGCCAAAGAGTAACATTGGTAGTAAGCTTCATAAAAGATAATATTCACTATAAATTAGACAATTTATCTATGGACAAGCGAATGCACAAACATTGATTTATGTTGCATCAGCCAATGCCCAAGAAGATAATGGTATTTTAGTTAATGGTTGGATTAATGCATTCTTGTTTATTTCAAATGTTACAATTAAATGCATTCTCTCTCTTCAATAGTTAAATATGGTTTCATTTACTTGCTACATGAGTAATCTTTATTTTGGTCTTTTCTTGAAAGTTGAGACTTAAACCAACTTAATATAAGTAGTCAGAAGGCAAAATTACAAGATCAGCAGTCTAATGGCCTTGAGAAGAAAATGGTGAAGTTACAATCAAAAATTGATGATAAAAACTTCCAAAAATGGTTATAACTTCTCAAAATTGTGGCTCAAAAATTGAAAATAATCATATGAACCATCCGACAATATATTTTTATAGTAAAACAAGTCTATAAGAGGATTGCATCTCTGTTGTAAAGGTAAGATTTCTGTGTTGTGCCCAAATGGTTGAACATTATAATTATATGGAAGAGAGGAGTATACTAAAGTTTTCCAAAATCATTATTGGGCTACACCATAAAATATTGTTTCTCATCCTTTGTCTCATAAAATGCCATTAAGTCTAAGAAATACTTTGTGCCCTTTAATTCAATAAGAAATTGATGTGCATCATGATCATCCAAACAAGGAAAATAGTGAAAAAAAAATAATTATTGATTTATAAGGCCAAAAATCAAGCAAGAAGCACTTGAGAAAGAGTAATAGAGGAGGGTGTGAAAAGTGGAGGCAACAATTGCAAAAACTGTAACATTGGGTTTTGATTCTAAAATAATGAAAGCAATTGAGATTAATTACCACAAGAAACTGAGTAAGGAAAGCCAACAAAAAATAAATTCCATCATATTGAATAATCTAACCATTATTTTTCATCCCAATATTGTAAAAGAAAAGGATCTTAAAAGGGATGTAGTTTTAAATTTCACTTTCTGCTTTTGACAAATATGACAAGATTTTATTCTAAAGCATATTCATTTACCTCATAATGCTCTCAAAATTAATGTGGTTCCTTACAACTTACACGAATTGGGCAGTAACTTGAATACCCAATAGAAAATTTCATTTCATAGTTTTGTTTAAACTTATGTCAACATAAACAATTGGAGTCAATGTACAGAAAATAAATGAAAGAAGATATTTAGAGGAGTGAGTTTATAAAGAAAGAAAATTCATTATGGCATGCAAAAAACAAATGGTTATGGGATTAGTTGTATTAATTGCAAAGAGCATAATTAATGTTAATTCTGATAAATTTTTCTATTTGCAAATCTTTTATTCTGTATCTTGTAATTTGAATTTTTCATATAAAACAGGAAAACTTGGAGTTTCCCTTGAACACCAAGATAAGTTTGAACCAATTTAACATTTGGTGCATGATTTTGAAGAAAACTACAAGCATTTTTGTGACAAAAGAAGTTTTAATTATACCAAAAATAATTACTCATCATATAAATGATAAATAGAACGAACTCACTCCAAACATTTTATATAAACTATATTAGTTTCAGGAGAAAGAGATCACATGCCTGAGCCAACAAACATTTTCTAAAAAAATCGTAGGCCATTTTAGTAGCAACTGCATGGTCTTTGTATGGTGGTGCTTCATGGTAGGAGTACTTTTTCCAAATAGATGTTTATCTATTAGCAAAGAAAGACTTCCAAGTCACACAATCTTTCTATCATTTAAGATTTATGATTAGTGTTAAGAATATTGTGAGAAGGAAGACTCGATCTTTCTTTTTATCTCAGAACGAGTGCTAGTGTTTCATGAGATGATCTTGATTCTTTTTTTAAATGACATTATGATGCATAAAATTTAAATTTAGACTATTGATTTTACGTATAATATCTTTGGAGATTATAACGACTTTGAACAATAAAAAAAGGTGATCATGGATCTCAAAAGCTATAGATAGCTAACAAATGATAGTGAGAATATTTCCAACCACCGAATCATCTAAAAATCTTGCTTATACCAATCTTGGAGCTTTTTGTTGGGTTAAAAACTATATATAATAATACTAATTTATTTCTATAGTAGTTGATGGCATTAATGACTAAAAATATCATTTATACATTAAGATTTAGAAAAACAATGAAAAGGAAGATTTGTTTAAATTTATTCTTAGGCCAAGTATGCTTTTAAGATTATGGAGGATTTGTTTGAATTTATACTTAGGTTAAGCTTAGAATAAAAGCATTTAAGTTAACTGAGTTAAGCCTTCTATGAAGTTCAACTTCAAGGGCTATATCATTGTTGAAAAAGCATATTGGGCTATGAGTTGGGGAAGAAGAACAAGTGTAGCTATGAGTTCACCAAGAATATTGCAAAAGGGTGATAAGATTATATTTGTTTAGTAGTAGTTTGGGATCACTATTTTTTATTTCTTATTTTTTTATTTTTTGTATCTTGATTAGAGATTTAGTGTGCATGTGTTTTTTAGCGCTTTTGACATTTAGGTGCCTCGAAAAAATAAATTATAAATACGTGGCTCAAATTTAAATTTTAGAAATACAACTATTTTACTCACGGGCCATGTGTCCTTTCAAGACTTGGATCAACTCAATACTCGACTTTGCCTATCACTTACATTTCATAGAACTTGAATGAGCTCCTTTTGAAAATGTCATAATGTCTCACTTGTATACTTAACCAAAAATTAATTGCTTTAATGCTTAAGAAAATAGAGAAAGAAAAAACATTAATAATCCCATATATTGAACGATAAATTCGTATTTATATGACCTTAAATCACACCTTTCTAAAGAATACCAAAAATTCTCAACTTTTTAGACAATTAGTCCAAAAACAAGGGCGGGTTTGTGGGGTGCACCCGTCTCTATCGTGAATTCATGTTCAATAAAAATAGATCTGGAAACCTTTCTTTCCATAGCTGGCTTCCACACTTCACGTTGCAATTATATATATGTTGGATTATTGTGTGCCTTCTCAATGCTGGATATATTTATACATATATATGTTGGGTAATGTGGAGACCCGGTTCATCACAATTTAATTAGTTTCCTAATTAAGAATCTCATCTACCACACCCACCTACCGCTCACCTACCTCTCTCCTACCGCTCTCCTAGTTTCTATAAATAGCATCTTATGACTTGTCATAAGTCACGCCACAAGCCAAGCCACAAGTAAAGTAAGGCTAAACCAAGTCCTCTAAGAGAGTAAGAGAGGAAGAGAGCGAGAGAGAGGAAGGAAGAGAAGAAAATAGAGAATTTCTTGTAAACGTCGAGGAGCTCGACAGTGTAATTCCTCAAAATAGTAAAATCCTCTGCAGCTCCGTGGACGTAGACAAATTTATCGAGCCACGTAAATCTGTGTCGCTCTGGTGTTTTTTTTCTTCGTGCAATTTTTCTCGCTCCATTTTTGCTTTATTGTCGTCGTTTTTCACAACAATATATATATATATATTAGTTATTTACATATGTAGAAACCACACAAATCTTATATATTTGCATATCTAACAAAAAAAGTTTGATATTTACCCTTATGACAATTTGGTGTCATAAATCTACCATGAAAGCTTGTATTTCAAGTATAAAAAGCATCATTTTGATATTTTTTATGTGATTTTAAAGATTTTGAGTATGCATGTACATATGAATGTTTAGATGCTAGATATATGAATACATTAGAATTGTGCGGTATGTTTGTAAATGCCTAATTATTCTCGTTCTTTTTTCTTAAGTTGATGTCGTAGTTTTATACAGCTGCATTACTGTTATTATTTCAAACTTTTTTTTTTCATTTATTTATTATTATTTTTATTCTTATTACAAACTTTCAATTTTTTATAACAAATGATTAGGCCTATGAAATGCTAGCAAATTATGCTATTTATTTTTAAAATAAATAAATAATGAAGTTTGCTTTTGATTTATTTCATATGTTCCTAATGATGAACATTAGAAAAGGGAGGCGGGGCGATTACATACATAGCAATCAAAGCATTGCTCTTTGCTAAACTAGTAGCACCCTCTTTAATGTTTTATATTGTCACTCAAATATCAAAATTCACGAAATATTTTTCATTTTTTTTTAGTCAAATTACAATTGGATTGATTGTGGCATGTGTAAATGCATATGTTCTGTATTTAAAAAATTACTTGGGGGTTAGTTTGTAAATAACAATGTTTCAAGTGCCATGTGTCTAATTATGCCAAAAGAAGTATTTTGAAAAAAAACAAAAAAAAAATAAAAAATAATAAAATGAATAAATACAATTATGAAGGAATATCTAGAAAAAAAAAGGAAGGATTTTTGGGCCTTCTCAATTCCTTCCATACCAATAACTACTAATCCACAGTTAGAATGATTTGAAGAAGTGGATATTCTAAAAAAATGTTACTAATCTTGCATGGATTTGAACTTACTTGGAGATTTGATTTATTTTGTCTATTTCTTGATTTATGACAAATTTATACAGAGTTGTCATAGAAATAGTCCAAGAATAATAAAAAAATTATAATACTTAATAACTCTATTGATGGTTATATAAGATAGGCTAAATTAGATGTATTTAATTCTCTCATGGTTAATGGTTTGAAAGCTATTTGAAATAATCATATATGGATATATTTTAAGCTTTTTTTATATAATCTTGCTAGATGATTTGCTTCTAATTTAAAAAATATCTATTTTATATACTAAAGACATTTCAATCTTAAGAATATACCACATATTTAGGTTTTTCTCACTCATAAGACATTCTATTTAGTCTATATCCTTAATATTGGACTAAATTATTGAGGATGTTTTAGTAATATATGATATAGAAAGAACTAGATGACATATGACTAATGAACCATGAACTCCAATTTGATAATAATAACATATTAATGGATAAATCAAAAGCTACATGTTATCATATAAATAATTCAAAATGATACATTAGAATATTAAAGCAAAAATAAAACAAAGCTAAGTAAGGATGCTTAACTCGACTTCTCTATCATATTTTACTTTAGAAGTTTATTTTATGCTATTAATTTTTATCATGTATATGCTTCTTGTGGATAATTTAGTTGCACACGTCCTTGATATTATTTAGAATAGCAAAGAAAAAATTTTAAACATAGACCATGATATTAGCAATACAAAATTTTATCTATTTAAAAAATAAATTTCTAAGATGAATGTATGGAGTGTCTTTTTAGAAGCACAAGGTCACTCTTATTAAACACTCTTAAACTTACTCAACCTTAGAAGGCGAAAAATAACCTATTTATTATCCAAATTAATAGTTGTACATTAAAACTATAAACTAAAAGAAAGGAATAATGAAGGAAAACATAAGCTTTTCGAAATGCATCAGTTGGCATCATTCATCATTTATTTTTTTTCTCTTTTTTATGATGAAGTAGAGACCATTTTCATAAAATAAGCACAGGTTTCATTGCCACCAATCATGATTTAAATTTGTGGTCTTTTACCACATATTGCATCTTAACTTGTGATCACTTTTCTTCATTTCTCTTTATTCAATACTTTGAGCATTGGATCATCTTTTTATCATTTCTTCATCTCTAATTGAGTTTTCTCCTTCTTGAGACATTTCTTTGCCTTCTTTTCTATGTAGTCTTGGGATTGAAAAGAGCTATAAATATTGCTTTAGATACATTTTTTAACATCCTTTATTTTATTAGCTGTAGTCATTCATGAGGATATTTACTATTCACGTTATCATGAACATATTTAAGTAAAAAACTAATAGTTTATTATGAATTTTGTTAACAAAATCTTTATAATAATTAAAAACAATTTAAATTGTTTCCATATTTATTTGTAGCCACCATTTAAGAAATTTTTTTACTAATAAATAATTGATTGAAGTGGTCATTATCAAGGGAATATTCCACGACTTGATGTATGTGACTTGAAAATTCATATAACTAAGTTAAACTTTGTCATTTGATTAACATTTTGTATTGATTGATTTGATGGCGGAGGATGACTCCACCCATTGATTATAAATTTTTTTAAGAGGTGCATGTAGAATTTGTAGGTTTACTCTAAACTAATTTCATATCTACAATATCATAAAAAAATCTTCTTCAAAATAACTTCTTCCATCTAAATAATCATCCATAAGTATTTTCCCTTCAGTTTACCAAAGTAAATGCCTTTATCATTTCTTAGACATATGTTTAATAATTCATTGAGACTACTCCTCATAGATGAGCTATAGTGATGGTTTATCATTCTTAGAAAAAGTTTGAATCCTCATTGGTTTATTTTCTATAGGCTATAATCTTATTTGATTCATTTAAATTATATGTATTTCTACATAACTTAATAAAATAATAATATTTTTTTCATGGACATCTCTATTCAAAAACACTTATACGAATAAGCATGGTTTGCCAAGTAATGCATAAAAGTGTGCATATTCATTGGATCTAATATTCCTCGAGATTAATTTTTATAATATTTAAAATTATCATTTTAATATAATAACCAACTTTAACTATTGATTACTTTTATATTAGGTTGACAAGAGAAAGATGATTTCCATATATTTGAAGAGGGCCTTCTACTATTGATGAAGTTAGTTTTAAAGAAGATGACTCATCGACAAATTTTTATGTATGCTCATTTTTTATACATGGGAACCCTAAATATACAATTTTACGTAAAATTGTTGTCTAATGACCACCAAATTAATTTGTATTATTTTCATATGTGAATATGGTCATAAAACATACAAAATATATTTTGGATCACTGGATTGACTTGTGGAACAAAACAATACTTTTAAGGTTTTCAATAATAATTATCATGCATGCAAATTTGACTTGAAAAATTTTGCGTAAAAATAATTCTAATTGATCAACAAATTAATTTGCATAGTCTTTATTGCTGACAATAAGCTTTATACAACTTTTAGAATGAGAGTCTTATAATAACCTCAAGAGAGAAAACAATAATATCAGGGAATAAGGCTGGTTTTGGGTTATGTCTGAAGTTTGATGATTTATTTAGTTTTATTTTAAGTTGAAAATTAAATTTTCTTAAATTAAGGTTTATTCAAGATCAAGCTCAAGAGAATTCCAGTTAGGCTCAAGGCATGCAGCATAAGGTTGATAAAAAATGAGGTTAACAGTTGTCATTTATAGGTTTGGCAGTTTTACATAGTGAAAAGTAATTGGCTAAGAATTGTTTAACTAGATTAGCCCAAGTGGTTAAAGATCTTGCGAGTACAGAGTTTAGCCAAAATATCGCCTTATTTCTTTTAAATATAAATAATCTAAGTCTAATGAAATCTTCAGAGACATAGTTAAATTTAAATGTTACACAAGTTTCTAAGAAATTTGACTATTTAAAACCATATAAATGATGAAAGGTTTAAGTTCAAGTTATGGGCATTAATCATTGTTTTAGTGATACTCTAATGGATTTTTTCTACAAGTGGAATTCCAAAGTCCATTAGTAGTCTAGGTTATTCATGTCTTCCTGAGGGGTTGTCGTATGTCCTTCTATATTTTTGTTCTTTTTTAGATTTATAAGCTATTAGCTATTTCTATAATTTCATGATCAAACAATATTAAGTTAACTTGTTCAATTCTATGCATAACAATGTAACTTAACAGTTTATACTAACAGTGTAAAATATGAAGGATCAGTAAAAAAAAATTAAGCAACAACAAGATGACACAAGTAACCACACATAACAAGATATGATTTTTTATAGAAAATAATAACGTAGTAAAGAAAAAATGCTTGATGAATAATAAAAAAGATATTGAACTAGAACATGATCCTGCTATTACTGCCAACTTAAAATTACATAACTAAACCGTCGAGTCCCCAACAATGGAGCTAAAAGCTTGAGCCGACATTGCACGAGCTCACATAATTACACATGTCGTGTAAACAATATAGTGAATCTTACTCTAGAATCATTCTCACGAGGACTAAAGTTGAATGGAACTTAAAGCCAAGCACTAGCTGAAGTACTCTGATTTCTACTCAAAAAGATGATTCATGGAAACAAGTGATTTTTTTTCTAATTTTTATGACATTTTAAATTTAATAAAAAAAGCTCATATGAATTCTTGACTAATAAATCAAATGTGTGAAAAAGGTTTAAATAATAGCTTGCATCAATAAAAAAAAAGTAGTTTAAAGTCTCAGTCATAGCACAAAAGCCCTAATTTTTAGAACTCTAAGGCCATATGTCAAAGTAGTTTAAAAATTTGAATAAGTAAATTTTCCTAGGTGATTGAAAAGATTTAAGAGAAATACGTTTACTCCTCTAAAGCAAAATTGTGAATCTCCATGTGCCAAAATGAACTCTTTTGATAACTCAAGTTCACACTAAATTCTAAATATTCATATGACCACTGCTAGATTCTAAATAAACTAGGATGATTAAAAAATAAAATTTTTATATTTTAAACCATTAAACCTAATTAAAAACATTTTTTAAACTAGAAATCCATAGGAGAAGAACCATTTAGCCTAGCATGATTTCAAGTAAATCACAAAAGCCAAAAGAAAAATTTTATTTTAATCATTAAAAACAATGTTTACAAGAAGATAAACCTAAAGAAATCAAGAAATAATAAGCTAGAATTCTCAAAGATGGATACAACAACCTTGTCCAAGTTCTCCTCTCCTTCTCCTTCCTCTTGACTCATCTCTTGCTTCATAAAGCAAGGAATCCCTGAATTTTCCTTAGCAATCACTCACACTTTCCAACTCACACTCTATACACACCCACCACTCACTACTTGGCTCCCTCTAAACTCTCCCAACACTCTCCAGCAACTGCCTTTGAGCAGATCTCGCACTCCAATTCATCCCTTCCCCACAGCTCTGCACTTACGGTGCCCATTGTTTAGTGCTAAGGCACAGGATGACAGTTTTGGGACTCTGACTTTCTGGCGCCACTGCATTATCTTCTGTCTTTGAAACTCTAAAGCTGACTTAAATGCTGGTTGAAAATGTTGGTGCTGCGGTGCTGGTTTCATCCTTCTATATTTGGATGGCAATGAGGAATTGACTTCCAGCATTATGGAGCTGTATTTGGTGTGGGGGATTTGAACAAATGATACATTGGAATTGATCTCTCTTGAAAAGAAAATCTTGGACTTGGCGCTTCGACAGTAGAAGTAAGCGCTATAATGCTCCACTGATTTTTGCCAAATCTTCTTAATTTTATTCTTTGGGGCTACTCTACACACAACATATATAATTATTCAGAAATTGTATAGAAACAAGTAATTAAAAAAACTATTTTTTGTAGTTTTTTTTTTAATGGTTTTCTCACTCAACACAAAAATGCTCATCTAAAAACTATATATAAGCCCACTCTTTTTTACTTAGAGGGAGAGGGGAAAAGAAGTTTGAGCTGACTACAAAATCTTATTTCTTTAAGTCTGGATAGTTATTGTTAGTCAATCAAGGTTATGGCCAACCACCAGAGTTTGTTGCTGACCACCAAAGATCACCATTGACAACAAATGGTTGTTGACCACAAATCATTATGAACCGCTACCAACAATTATTGTAGTCAATTACGACTATTATAGCGTCAAACTGTTACTTTAGTAGCTCTGCTACGACTGTTAAAGCCACCAACTATGACTTTTATAGTTAGTTGTGACTTATATAACCAACTTTGACTATTGTAGCCCGCCACAACTATTATAGTTAGAATACAACAGTTATAGTCCATCTACCCTTGTATAATTTGTGTTAGATTATTTTAAAGATATTATATTTTCAACATAATCTTGGAAACTTACAAGAATGAATCTCTATACTCTTGATCATATAGGGGATTACATTAACTAGACAATTCCTCATGAATTATTTCCATCTCTAGAATTTTTTTATGCAAGAAAATCCTATTTTCTTCGACCATAATTTTTTTTTATCTATGTGTGTTTTGGATCTTCATGCAATACTAAAACATTAAATTATCAATCTACTGTCATAAATTTTGTAGCACAAAGTAAGTTGAATTTTTTAATTAATCTTAATTAATCCTTAAAAAATAATACAATTGATTTAAGGTCTAATTAAATTTTATAATCAAATTAGTAAATTTCTTAAAACAAGCTATTTTTAATCACTAGGAGTAAGCACTATAGCACTCCACTAAACTTTACCAATTTTTTTTAATTTTATTCTTAGGGGCTATCCTACACACAACATATATAATGATGCAGAATTGAATAAAAATAATTTAAAAAAAAAAATCTATTTTTGGCCATTTTTTCTAAGTTTTTCTCAATCAACACCAAAATACTCATCTAAAATTTATAAATAAGCCCACTCTTTTCATTTAAAGGGGGAGGGAATGAGAAGTTTAAGCTCATTAATAAATCTTATTTCTTTAAGTCTAGACAACTATTGTCAGTCAACCGAGATTATGGCTAACCGCTAGAGTTTGTTCCTGAACACCAAAGGTCTTCATCGACAGCAGATGGTTGTTGACCACAAATCATCATCAACCACCACCAAAAATTATTGTAGCTAATTACGATCATTGTAGCTTCCAACTAGAACTTTAGTAGTCTTACTATGACTGTTAAAGCCACCAACTATGACTATTATAGTTAACAACGACTTCTATATCCAACTATAACTATTATAGCCCACCACAACTATTATAGTTAGACTACAATACTTCTAGTCCAACTACTCTTATATAGTTATTGTTAGATTATTTCAAAGTAATATATTTTCAATATAATTTTGGAATCTTATCATTCCTAATCCATGTGAAGAGTGGACCTCTATACTCTTGATTATATAGGAGATTACTTTAACTAGACCAAGCCTCGTGAATTTTTTCCATCTCCAGTTTTATTTCATGTAAAAAATCCTAATTTTTACTGTCATGAACTTTTTTTTTACTGTGCGTGTTTTAGATCTTTGTGTAATGTTAAGAGGTTAAATTATCACTTTAATATGATAAATTTTCTAGCACAAAATAAGTATAATTTTTTAATTTATCTTAATTAATATATAAAAACTCTTGTATTTGATTTAAGGTCTAATTAAATCTTCAAATCAAATCAATAAATTTCTTAAAACATGCTACCCCTAGTCGGTTGAACTCATTATTATCAATTCCTTATTATAATTTATCAATAATTAAGTTATAATAAGAAAGATAAATATTTAATTAATAAAACTTTAATTTCACTCGCCACTTTAGTTAACATTGTTTTCAAGTTATAATCAATTAAATAATATGAGGACTCTCTGCTCAAGGCATAAAAAAAATGGTTTCAACAAAAAAAAAAAAACTTTACTTTAAAAGGACTATTTTAACATTAACAAGTTTTCTAGATCAAATGATTTTGAAGGTATAAAACCATCAAGTTAACTAATAATTAACTTTAAATCCCAAAATTAGATTAAACACTCTAGGTTAAGGCATCAACATTTAATTTAAATTATATTTATTGATTACAAGTTGTACATGTAGAGTGCTAGAAAATTCTCAACAAAAGGGAAATCATAAGCCTTAGCTCAATATAGTTTTCCAGTACGCTCACTAAAATAAAACTATAAGGTACAACGAGCTTTTTTAAGTGGGAAAAAACTAGAAAGAAATAAATCAACTATGTATTTGAAAGTACAAAAGTCCACACTTCTCCATAAAATGGGAATGTGGGGTTATAAAATTATGTTAAGGAAATAATAGACTTGAGGAAATAAATATACAATAACACCTTTATGATAATAATTCGTCTACAAAAACTATAGAGGCTAAAATTACCATAACTGACTGTAATAGTCATAGTTGGTGGCCACAACAATAGTAGTTGGCTACAACAATCATAATTGGTGACTACACCATTCCTAGTTATCTATAAGAAACGTAGTAGGTGGCTACAATAGCTACTAGTGGTGGTTGACCATTGTCGGTCGTTATTTACTTGCACTTCTCTTTACGAGTTGAGTTTTAGTTATCAACTAGCTATCTTCCCCTCCATGTGAAGAATGTAGTTATTTACAGGTTTTGAAAGGGGTATTTAATAAATTTAGCTAACCTCCAAAATACTTCATGGGATAGTCCATAGTAATTTTTTAGATCATAGATTATTTTTTCATTATTTAAATAATTATTTAATGACATTGAAACTAAATGAACTTTGGCTTGTTGGCTTTCTCTCATCGAGTTTGATTTATGAGATCTATATGAAAGTTGAAGTTAATATATAGTGAAAGAATCATTTAATAGACAAGTCTTAATAATTTTTTGTTCAGAACATAAACTTAAGAAAATATGCATGGGCTTCACAAAATTTGTGAAGTAAGCGCCATAATTTCCAAAAATAATATCAATCTTTCCTTGCTTGGAGATTATTTGAATAATATCATTGCCAAATAAAATTAAGAGGGTTATTATAAATCCATTACAAGGAAAAAAGATAAATCTGAATTTGACACTTCTAATTTGTGACTAAGAGTGTGATACATGTGATTAAATTTTGTTGTTTACTTTGCAACAACAAGTTCTACATACCTAATACCTTTGCATTTGTTAATAGTGTGATACATAATAAATGCTATAAAACTAAATTAATAATTTTTTAATCTTTTTATCCAATGTACTAAGTAGTACTTTTCTGAACCATCATTAACTGATAGTAAATGAGTGATTATTTTATTTGTGTTTAAATCACTTATGTTGTTGTGCAATCATAATTTATTGAGTAAAGTAATAATTATGTTCATTACATAAATTTATATAAATAAGCTAATAGCCACCAAATATTTGCTAAGAAACTTTGCAAAATCTTAAATAAATATGTACATGCCTTTTTCAAAGATTAGATTCATTTTACTATTTATGCACCAAGTAGAGGTGTACAAGCAATGTAACAAACGCTTAGGCACATTAAAGTGGCTAATTTTGTGAAAAGCCGATTGATGGGTACTACATTAAATTTCATGTTAATAAATAGTAAAGAAATTATATAATAGAAAAGTCTTAATAATCTTTTATTTAGAGCATAAACTTACCCAAATATGCATGGGCTTTATATAATTGGTGTAGTAAGTCCCATAATTTCCAAAAATAATATCCAACCCTTCCTTGCATTGAGATTATTTGAATAATATCATTGCCACATACAATTAAGAGGGCTAGTTTAAATCCATTACAAGGTAAAAGTTAAGTTGGAATTTAATACTTTTAATTTGTAATTAAGAGTGTGATCCATATGATAGACTAATTTCACTTACCTTGCAACAACATTTTATACATACCTGAAGCCTTTGTATTTGTTATTCACCTTCAAGTACATGTCATGTTTCACATTCATGTTAGTGCACAATAGTGCATGATAGCATGTCAGTTGCACCATAAGCTTTTGTCTTTGTAAGAAACTATTTTATTATTTAAAATCTAAGACCATTATCCACATCACATATAGAGTCCACAAAAGTATTATGTATCATCCATATTCAATTGTGAGTCCATTAGGTAGCTCCTAACTGCTAAAATCATAGATTCTCATCTATTTCTTATATTATGCAGTCATTCTGATTTTATAAACATTTGATATAATTTTGGGGCTTTTACAAACATACCTCATAATTCATATATATTTACATATCTATGGCCTATACTTTCATATTTATATACATAAAACTCAATTTTTTTACATCACAAAATAAAAAGAATAGTTATTACTAACCTTTTAAAAATGAAATATACATTTTCATGGATAGATTTTTTATATCAAAATATTATAAATATACATATATAAAGAAGCTGTTAGATATGTAAATACATAAGAATTGTCTGGTACATATGTAAATTTTCCAAAAAAAAAATTAATACTTAGAGTTACTAACAATTTGAGGAGAAAAGTTTACGTACGTAAGACGTACGCAGCGTTTGCGTACGTCAATGAGGTTATTCAGAGGATATTGAGGGGTTATATCCGCGTTATATCTCCTGTAACCTCCCTGCGACCTACCTGTAACCTACAAATATATGAAAACAGAAGCGCGGAACTTACTAGAAGGTACAGGTAGGTTACAGGTAGATTACAGGTAGATTACAGCAGGTATAACGCTGATATAACCCCCAACATCTTCTGAATAACCTTCCTGACGCACACAGCGCTGCGTACATCTTATATTCACAAATTTTTCTTCAATTTGAGACGGCTGTAATGTGTTCTGGAGTACAATTTCTCTTAAAAACTTCATTTTTTTTCAAACTCGGAACTTCCCACCCCACAATCACTGCGTGTTCTCTCCGAGAATTGATGTTGACGTGAAAGCTGCTTCGGTGAAGTTTATGGTTCTGTTTTACTGAAATTATTGTGCAGCTATGATTTAGCTGGCAATTAAGCGTCGGTCATATTTTTTAATAATTTGTTAAACAAAATTATGTAAAACTAATTGTAATTATCTTGCTAACATATTCTTATTAAAATTTTCATGAAATGACCCTAATATGTTTTAAATATATGGGAATAGGTGCGACCTATTTATAATAATTGATGTTATACTTATTTTAAAGTAAAGCTTAAGATTTGAAAGCTCTGATTAATTTTTAATTAGAATGTTCTAATACCAAAATTTTATATTTCACTAAATGCTGTTCAAATTAGGATGAGAATCAATGATTTAATAGTCTTTGCTTCACGTTTAATGTTGATTTACTTGAACGAAAAGTTTTTAATACTGCCAGAAAACTTAGAATGTTCTATTCTCTGCTTCAGATGACTGTGGAGGATGACTGTAAATGAACTGAGTGGTCAACAAGCTACGAGTAACTTGGCTTGGAGGTGTAAGTGAGTCGGGCCGACTCGTGAGCCAATTTGAGCTCTGCTTGTAAGTGGCTCGTGAACTGAGCTAACAAGTCAAGCTCAAGCTAGCCCAAGCTTGACTCGGTAGCTCCTGAGCCGGCTCGTTTAAGAAAAAAATAATTTTAATTGCACTCAAAATGTATTAAATTAGATGACTTTATCTTTAAAGTATTAAAAATAAACTGGCACGGGTGCATTAATTTAAAGGAAAAGCTCGACAAAGGCAAGAAAATTCTTGCCAAAATAGGTTATGTAAACTGGCACGGGTGCACTGCGAACACGGTGCTAATGCGTCGGAGCTTGAGTAGGGGCGCCTCAATTAAGGTGCGAGTGCACTAAAGGTTGAAAAAATGAGTGGGTGTGGGCATACGAGATCTGGCGTGGGCGCTTTAGACTAGGCGCAGGGGCAGTGAACACGTCGCGGGTGGTCAGAGCTAAAGCGGGCGCACCGTCTTGTAAGCGCGAGCGCGCTGGTCTGAAATCCATGTATTTTGTTTGTTTTTGTTATGTTTTGCTCCAAAATCTCTATTCACCCTATCCCATGCAAAATAAAAAAAAAAAAATCTTTCTCAAGCATAATGTTAGTTAAAAAATCAAAAATATATTGGTTAATGTGCTATCACATATTTCACTCTTATCAAATCCTCCAAACTTATCTATTACTTGACCTCAAGTAATTACATTGCTCAACTTGGATATTAAAATAAGATTCTTGAAACAATCTCAACTTTTCAAATTTCCTTATGAAGTGTAATTAGGACAGATAAATATCAATAGAGGATCGATTGACTTTAAGGCTCAATAACTTAACTTCATCATTTATCTTTCTTTGTTTTATTATTCATGAAATTCTAATGACTATCAAACTTGGTATTTTGTTCAAAGGGTTGGTTTTTTTTTCTACCTTGAATGTTTTTAAAATTTTTTTTTGTAGTGCTGTAACCAATATAGTATTACTTAATCTTCATCCTTAAATCATAACTTAAAAAGGATTCCATTAATTTATCATGCAATCTTTATTACTTTAGGTTCACATGACCCTCTTTTGATTTCATTTTTTCTTCGAATTTTTGTTGGGCCAACCTCAACCTTCTTCTTAATGTTTTTCACTTTTTGGTTTTTGACTTTGAAGGCTTAAGAACAATTTCGGCTTGCTCAGAAATCTCTAAATTCCACACCATTTCATAGTCTTTAGACTCTCATAAGGAAAAGATTGAAGTTTTTAAGTTCAAAAGTTTTGATTATGGAACATTAAAATCACTCTCCTTTATGATATATATCTTTTTCATATAAAGATGTTATAGAAAATTGAATTGTTAGAGTTCCTTAACAAGAGTTATATAATGAATCTTAAATCTATTGTTGAGCTAAGGAACATACGTTTAGGTTTGTAATAGATACTTCCCCCGAACTTAGTTTATGTCATGGGTTAGTAGAAAGACAACACAGGAAGAAGAGAAATAAATAGATGCCCGAAGCAGTCATAAGATATAGGTAAATATGAGGTTGTTCACAGCAGTAAGAGTAGAGAGTTGCAATCAAAAAAGACAATAACATATATCACACACGTAGCAAAATTGCACTAAGTATGCATATAAAAGAGTTACATACTGTGCAATAGACACTCAACATGGACAAAAACTCACAAAAGGAAGCAACACTTACTACTGTGGTCATGCAACAATACAGTAGGCCTTTTGGAGAAAATCGTTATGTAGGCTCAACATGAACAACAACACACAGGCACTAGATATGTGTGATAGCCCTAGCCATAGACACAACCACCTAGGCCCTAACCCACTATCCCGAAAGGTGCAAGCACTCAAATGCATGTAAGCCCCTCACTAAGTTGAACATGCAACATCATAAGAGCCGCTAAGTTGTCTGCCTCCATCTGATGGGGAGTGTGACAGCCACCTCTAGAGTTATGCTAGTTCACATGCAACATGAATTCCTATGAGATTCTTCTTCTTCTAGTGAACCCTTAGGATGTTGAGAGGATTCTCTCGTGATGCCTTGGGTAGCCTGAAAGTCTCACCTCTCTCAACCACCTCTTTTTTATGCCATAGTGTAGGAGAAATCTAGGGATTTTTTAACCAAACTGAGGACTGGCCAATGACAATATGTGTGATGAACTGATCGAGCCAGAGTCTCATATCTATAGCTTGCCTAACTGGAACGTGACACTCCTAACTTTCATATCTAAAGTCTGATATCAAGAACCAACGTATTTGGAGCACTAGTCACTTTTGATTAAGGTAGAATCAAATTTTGTGGAGAAAGTGTGAGATTATAAGTAATCAACTTGCAGATCTATGGAAGAATAGAGTAGATCTTTGAGGCTTATGTAATGAAACTTAGAAAGGACAGGCCTGCAATGGGGGTGACAACCCTAATAGGTGGGTATGCCAAAGAGATAAAGACTCAAAGGTAGGAATGTTGTGGCGGCACCAGTCCGAACGAAAAGGTATATCAAGGAGGCAGTGACCCGGAGGTGTGATGTGTCTCGCCAGGGAGAATCACACAAGTGTAGTGAGTATGTGAGCGGACACCCAAACATACGAGGATGATCATGCAAAATGTCATGCAAGACCTATGACACCAGAAATGTTGTCCTTAGTCGCCTGGGGTGTAGGACACCACTAGAGAGAATTATACCTTACCCCAATAGCAATCAAAGACCATGCAAATGGCAAACACATACAGGGTACCACACACACATGCAACATGATACAAAAGTATACAAGCATGCAAGTGATCGGTTGATTGAACCATGGTGGCCGGTCATACTGAGGAAGCAAGTGGATCAATCTGGGGCAATCGATCTGACCCAAAAGTCTGGATGATCGGCTCGGGACGGGTGATTGAACCCAAAGCGGGTGATCGACACTTAGCGATCAATTAAACCTAGAAGATAGGGTGATTGGCTCGTAACCATCGATCAAACTCAAGATGGGTGATCGAAAAAAAGTGGTAGATCAAACTCAGAAGATAAGGTGATCGGCCCTGGATGACCGATTGAAACTAAGATAGGTGATCAACCCTGGTAGACCGATCAAACCTAAGATGGGTGATCGACATGTAGCGATCAATCAAATCTGAGAGATAGAGTGATTGACTCGAGACGACTGATCCAACCCAAGATTGGTGATCGATCAGTTGAACTTGAGGGATAGGGCGATCAACGTGTATCGGTCGATCGAACCTAGCAAGAAAGGTGATCGACCATTGGGCAACTGATCAAACTTGAAGGATCGAGGATCGGCCCGAGAAGGCAGATAGACACGATGTGCTCAAAAGATCATGCATGCAACATACAACATGATCCACACACTACAATAATGTTATGAATGGCCACACATATGCAATGCAATCCTGACTCTTGACGACACATTGAAACTCGTCCTAAAGATCTAACATATATGTTTATGGTTGATGCCCTTGAATCTGCGGCATAGCCACCTCTAACTTTGGATTGGCAATGTGGAAGGCTTTCCCCTCTGATTTCTCATAGGGAAAGTCCTTCACCATTCTTAGGACAGACTAGCTACAAAGTTTTTTTCCTTCCTGTGAATGCCCGCGATCTCGTAGAATGGGCTAGCTATAAATCGTTTCTCATTCTTTACGTTTGACTTAACCAAACCCTCCAAGGAAGGTTGGGAGCGCCAATACAATGGGAAATTAGGATTCTGACCAAGCAAAATTAAGACCTAGAGCTCACAAAGGGGAATCACTTAGCTCTAAATAAAAATGGCCAATGCATGGGATTATTAATGTAGGGCTTCCTCTATGAAAAGTAACGATCCATCACATAGGCAGCGCGACCATGCTGACAAATGTCTACTGACATGTCCACCCCGCGTGGGTGATCAAACCCAGCGCCTAGAGTGAACTAACTCTAGGGGTGGCGAAGGGATTTAGGAGATGCCACTACTATGATGGTTGTAGATGTGTGTCTTCACGTAGGAGGAAGCTCTCCTAATAATAGGAGAGAAGTCCACATTTTTTACGAACTCTGGTGGCCCTCTAAAGAAGTTATGACAATCATTCCCCGTGCTAGGTTGAAGCTCTCCTCCAACATAGAAGAGTGGCACCTTTCTTCAAAGATTGTCCTCAAGAAAACTCTCTTACACCCTCACAAAATGTCATAGCAAATGAAAAAGATGAAGAGAAAGAAGAAGGTAAGGAGGAGGACGAAGAAGATGGAGGAGGAGAAGAGAAACCCCTCCTCCTTGCTTTCTCTCCAAAAGGCCTCTCCAACGGCCTCCGAGATCTTTCCAAAGCTCGACCCAAGAGCTTTCGCTAAAGCTCTCGTGTCCTAGCATAATAATAAGAAGAAGGAGGCGGAGAAAGGGGCGATCAAAGCCCTCTCATGGCCAGAAACAAAGCCAGTGAAAAAATGAGAGGGGGAGCGATAGATTAAGGTTTGCTCCCCCTCCAAATAACCAAAATGCTCCTCAAAAGGGTCTTTGGATCTTTCTAGATGAGGGAAAAAGGGGAATTAGCTACCCGCCTTTAAGTTTCTGAGGCTATCCGACGGCTTACGACGTCAAAATCAGCCAAAATTGAGACCTTGTTCACGACCGACACCTAGACACCCTGTACTCTGGCACCTCGACACCACTCACCATGGCTCCAAGGTGCTAGTTAACCTATTGAGCTTCTAAGCGCCAAGGGGTCGGCACCTATCACCAAGCTCTCGGAAAAATATAGTGTTGTTAGCCTGTTTTGGGTGCCTGGACGCCCGATCTTAGGCGCTTAGGCGCCGGACATGAGTGCAAATGTTTCAGTTAGGTGTTAGAGCTTTAAGGGCTCATACTACATGGTTCGGAAAGGTATTTTGAGCACGTGGTCCCCCGAGGTCGGTGTTGTGGCACCAATCTGACCTAAAATCTTTATTTTTTTGGGAGCACATGATAAAGCATTTTATCGATCTGAAAGTTATGGGGGACTCTATAAAATTGAAATCTTGCCTCATAGTTATATAATGGATTATTTTCATTGGCCATTCATAAGAGAAAATTGTACGAACGGTCGTCCTAAACCACAGTGTGGGTAGAGTGTCCTGAATCCTAATTTTTCCGTAGCACATGTAAGCAGTCTCCGTAATTTCTTATGGCCGTGGGAGACTCCAGATGAACATGTGTTGACTTTTAACCATTAGGCATCTCGAACGTTTCACATCCTGAATGGGTCTCTCGGAGGTTGTTTTCCCGGGTGGAAAATCACCACTAATCCAAGCTACTTGCCCTGAGCAAGTGCTGGAAGGTCCCGAGTGGGTGTCTTGGGTGGCTGAATGCTACGAACGGGCAATAGACCATTTTGAGTCATGCAGGTGGACACCCTACGCTTGTGACATCAAATATAATGATGTCTACAATGTTTTTTTTTACAATGGCTAAAGATTGACTTATTGAACATTATTGTTCAATATTTTGAATATTTTTAAATAGTTTTGAGTTTTAAGTAGATGCTTTGATACTTATTTTACTGAAAACTGAGATTTCTAAATTTTCTAATTTACTATTTATAACATTATTATTTGTTGGGAGATAAGTTGATTCTATTGTTTCACTTTTATGAATTTTTCATTTTCTATATCATTCTATAATTGAGAACATTTTCTTTTATAAAAATCCTTAATTAAGATGTCTTTAGTTTTGCTTCATAACATTCAATTTTGATGTTGTGGAAGAATAAATTTCTCTCACATGATATAAATTTTGATTATTGTTTATTTGAATAGTATTTACTATTTCAATTGGAGATTACTTTTCTTTAATTGAAGAACTAGATTCATTTATAGAAGTAGAAGATAAAAAAATTCCCTAATTGACTGTCTATGATTAAACCTAACTTCAACATCACCTTCTAATAATTGTATTGTCTGACCAATGTCTTGATTAAGTATTGATTTTGGAAGAACTAAAATAGTTAGCATCCATTATTCAGGGAATGTAATCTCATTCCATCTAGTTTTTCAATTTGTAGCAATATTTGATGCTAGTAAATTTGTTTCTATAATTGTTCTTTTTTCTATATGTCGGAGATTTTTCTTGTTCTTAGAAAATTGTATTCATTACCTTAAAATGAATTCTATATATCATAGTAATTGTCTCTAATCCTGAATGGAAATCATATCCATGTAATTAGATTTGAAGTTTTATTACTTCGAACAGATTAACAACTCTTAATGATAAACTAAAATTTGGAAATATATTGAAATATTTTGGTCCATGATGCAAACTAGTTTCAATAAACTTTTAACATCACATAAAAAAATATTATAATTATTTTCATTTTAAAAATGAAATACGCATCTTAAAGGTTATTATTATTAGGGCTGTCAATTTGGCTCGTTGTTCGTGAACATGAACAAATTTTTAAGCTCGAAATATAAACAAGCCGAACACAAACAACAGTTTGTTCGCTCGTGTTCGGCTCGAAATGGCTCGAAAAAAAAATTATATAATTTTTTATATAACAATATATTACATATATTATTTATATAATAATATATTATACATATTTATGTGTAATTTTAAATCATAACATCTCATGTGTCAATATGGTTAGTGTCTTCTTTTATATATATTTGATCCAGGTTCGAATCCCACACTTTACATCTATTTTTCTCAATCTTAGTTTAACGAGCCAATTTCGAGCCGAACACGAACACAAATATTTAAATCGAGCCGAACACGAACACATTGTTCACGTTCCAATTTCGAACACGAGCCAATTTCGAACGAGCCGAACACGAGCCAAGCCTGAACTCGCTCAAGCTCGGCTCGTTTACCGCCCTAATTATTATTATAAATATAAGGAGGAAAGTTTAGATTGCAGATATGTAAATATATATAAATTTTGTGGCATCTATATAAATTTCTCAAATTTATAAACATTTAAGGGGCTAAAGCATATACTTGCCTTGTTTTGGGTGCTTAATCACCTGATAAAGAAACTGTTTCTTGTCGGCTGGCGTCAAACCGAAAAAATCGTGACCGTTGCAACTCACCATCCGCCCTGGCTCCAACCTATCCCGCACGATCTTCCGCCAGCACTCCTGTCGGTGGAAGAAGGACAAATTATCAGTACCCGACGCATAGAAATCCTATAAGTAGCATCGCTGATGTGTCGAGCGCTAATCTTGATGAATCAATCTATTGAACAGAGATTGTCAAGACGATGGGTATTATCTTTGGGCTGCGGTGGCATTTTTCACAGCCAGTTGCATGGAGTGGGGCCCACCACGTTCTCCCGGCCCCACAAATATGGCACTTGGGTTTCCCTTAATTTATCTGTCCGAAAAATAGCAGAAAACCCTACTGTAGAAATTCTGTTACAGCTCATTTAAATAAAGTAATATTTGAATTAATGGCGCTTTTGAATAACCTTTTCCGTAGCAATGTTTTGCATGCTCTATATGTAATGGCCCCATTTAAAAGATAATTTAATCTCTCTTAATTATTTTCAAAGGTTAAAAAAAAAGAGTTAGGACCCGTTTGAGGCAGCTTGTTGTAAACTGTATTTTGGAATTTTATACGTTTTCAAAACACTGAAAACAACATTTTTACACTGCACCTATCTATATGCGGTGGCAGCTTTCTGGCAGCGGTATGAATTTTCCAAAAAAATAAAAATTTGTCATAGTCACCGCACCTAACTTATCAGCAGATTATTCAATAAACTGCAGCTGCTCCAAACAGACCCTTAGTTTATGAATAAATATCTACCGCTGATATACATTTATTTTAAAAATGTGCTAATTTTGATATAAAAATGCATCTATTATTCTTCTTCAAAATTATGTGTGTGTGTGTGTATATATATATATATATATATATATTACTCTAATAAATTATGGTAAAAAAGCCATGATTTTTTTTTTTTTTTGATTTCATAATCATGTAACTATCAATAAAAAAAATTAAAAAAATAGCCTTTTTAATAAAATATTTTAATTTTTTTTTCATGAAGATTTTGAGTGAAAAAATTTTATGATTAAATTTTAGATAATTAAATGTGACAATTATAAGCAAAAAAAAAAACTATCTTGTAATTTTTCACATCCACATATTGTTTTAAAAAAAAAAAATATCCATTATTTAGTCCACTTCCACTACTTAAAAGCCTAGCTCTCATCCCCGCGTCCGTCTCCTTCTCCCTCTGAGCATCATCACATTCCATTAACTCCAAAATGCGGCGGCCATCTCCACCCTCCTTCCTTCTTCCCCTCCTCCTCCTCCTCCTCTCTGCAACCTCCCCCTCCCCGACCAGCGCCTTCAACATCACTAAAATCCTCGCAGTTCACCCCGACTTCTCCACCTTCAACCACTACCTCACCGTCACCCACCTCGCCTCAGAAATCAACCTCCGCCAAACCATCACAGTCCTCGCAATCGACAACGCCGCCATGTCTTCTCTTCTCGCCAAACACCTCTCCCTTCCCACCCTCAAAAACGTCATCTCGCTCCATGTTCTCGTCGATTATTACGGCGCCAAGAAGCTCCACCAGATCACCCATGGCTCTGCTCTCGCTTCCTCCCTCTTCCAAGCCAGCGGCTCCGCTCCCGGTACTTCCGGTTTCGTCAACATCACCGATCATCGCGCCGGTCTCGTTTCCTTCGCCGCCACCTCCGATGACCCCTCCGCGCCCCCATCTCCCGCTTCCAGTTTTGTCAAATCCATCAAAGAGATACCCTATAACATATCCATCATCCAGATCAGCCAGCCCCTTTCATCCCCTGAAGCCGAAGCCCCCGCCGCGGCCCCCGCACCCGTCAATCTCACCGATCTAATGTCTCATAAAGGCTGCGCGCTTTTCGCCGGTCTTCTCTCGGCCGATCACGACACGCTAAACACTTTCACCCAAAGCGCAGAAGGCGGGCTCACGGTTTTCTGCCCAAACGATCCTGCCGTCAAGGCCTTCATTCCCAAGTACAAGAATCTCACCGCAGGTGCTAAGGCCTCTCTCCTGCTCTACCATGGCTACCCCGTTTACAGCTCCCTGCAGGAGCTTAAATCGAACAACGGAATCGTCACGACGCTCGCGACCGACGGCGGTGCTTCGAAGAACTACAATTTCACGGTACAGGATGACGGCGAGAACGTCACGCTAGAGACGGGGGTAACCACGGCGACCATCACATCGACTTTGATTAATCAGGATCCTGTAGCGGTGTACGGAGTTGACAAGGTTTTGCAGCCGCTGGAGCTGTTTAAACCGGAGGAAACGGAAGCGCCGTCGCCGGCGCCGGCGAAGGGTAAGAAGAAGGGAAAGAAGGAGGCGGAGCCACCGGCCGATGGGCCGGATGCGGCCCCGGCGGATCTGGCTGCTGATGATAATAATGCTGCTACAGGGAGGAAGTCTATGATCGCCGGCGGGGGCGGCGGCGGTATTATGGGGGGTGGTAATCGGGTAGAAATTACCGCATCTTATTTAATTGAGCTTTTTTTCTCTTCTATTCTGTGGATTGTTATTGGTACCAGTGGTCCGTAGCAATAAATGTGAAGGGGTGGAAGGAAGTGGAATGGCACGTGGCTGCAGTCCTTTTACCAGTAGATGTAAATTTTTTTTTAATTATTTTTTTGGTGTTTGCATTTTAAATTTTTGTAAGTTAAAATATATACATGAGTTGCCTATATTTTAGGCTATTCAGAGGGTACAATTAAGTTACAGTTAGATTACAGAAAGAATTATAAGAGGAGTATAACTTAAGTGTAACATAGTTGTCCCTCTAAATAACCTAAAATATACACAATTCTGCGTACGTTTTTCGTACGCAAATATTTCTCCAAAACTTTGAGATTTATATCTTGGTGTGATGGTGAAAGATGAAAGATGGTTTGTGGATTCATTGTTTTATTGTTTATTTTTTTATGATGAATAATATGTGAATTAAATATTTTGGGAAATAATTGAGTTCAATTATTAGGCTTGGGATCTTTCATAATGATTAGGGGTTTGGTGTGGTATTAAAATAGTGCTTATGAATCAAGCTGATCAGACATGAAATTCCAATCAAATGATGGATTAGTACTTAAAGATATCAGATTAAATTGACAAGAGTAAGCTTATCAACTGGAAGTGGGTGAAAAATAATATATTTAAAGTTGTTTTACTATATATGAACAACTGAAGAGAATTGAGTAGATATCTTGTATCACATGTCTTGTATATTTATAAATTTGATACCCTAAATTTTATATTTACCTATATAATACTATCATATGTTTATGCATATGAGAGAGAGAGAGAGACATGAATAACAGTTTTCTCTCTCTTTATAAAATGATTTTCATATTTATAGACTGGGCGTGACCATAATGAATTTGCAATTTTATCTCTATTTGGAGAGGGTGTGTATGTACCGGAGTACTTGAGATATTTTATAAGTATGGGCCTATCATTTGAATGCATGTTCGTCTGGTTGGCTAAGCTTAGTTGACTCAGATCAACAGATTAGCTTAGTAGGCTGAGCTTGGTCGGTAGAGTGTGGTCGCTCGAACCAGTTTGGTTGACTATATTTGATCCTTGATGAGAAGTTTTTGTGGTCTAAGTGGGATGGCCGGAATTGCTTTGTGAGATTCACTGCAGGAAATTGTCTGATTAACGTTAGACATTTCTGACGCTAATCTTGTGTTTTTATAACACTAATCTTGATTAGTGTCCAATTAACATTGAAAAAAAATTGATGTTAAAATGGGCGTCATCGATTGATTTTGTATCGACATTTGCGTTGATATTTTATTAGCGTCAGAATTAGGGTCCCCAAAATTCGTCAATAAAAGTTTACGTCGCAATTGTCAGTGCTGCTAGGATAAATGCATAATAACATCAAAATATGCTAACGGTAATTAGCGTCAACCACTTCCAATGCAAATTAGTGTTGGCCATGGCAGCCGCTAATTAACATCGCCCTGATTTGTAGCTATTGTGCAGTTTTAGCGGCGACATGTATCGTATGCTGATTGTAGGTTTTAGTGTCGGAATATTCCAGCACTATACCGACGCAAACCTGCATGAAACCAAAAAAACAAAAAAGCAAAATGATCAGATTTGAACACACCTGCAAATAACTATCATAAGAAACATAATAGGACAAGAGATCTTCAAAATATTTACACAGGTATCAAATTTGATTAAAAATAAACAGATTAAACTGTTCAAAGTTTACAACACATGAATCAATTTTTTTCGAAGTGGAAGTAAAAAAAATATATATACAATTAACCCCTGTATTGGGGCAAACAAATCAAACATAAAATAAAAATCATAATCTTCATCGCCAACCTCATTCTGCTCCTCCTCCTCCTCCTCGACTGCACACATATGCTGCTTGCTCTAGCGATTAAGACTCTACGTCAAGTTTGCTAAACTATCTGCAACAATCTGCTGGACTTCACACACCTGTTAAAGCTCTTCATTCATCATCATCGCACACTTGACAAGCTCCTCGTGCTAAGTCTGTAAAAAGCTGCTAGGGCCACTCAGAGATCCACGGGAGCGCTCGGCCTCAAATGCTACCCCCTTTGCTCCTAGGTCATCCACTCTCCCCCTCTTCTTCCCTGTCGCATGCGCCCACAACTCAATATCGAACTGAGCAGTCGTAGACTAGCAACCATTACTGCCGACACATGGTGATGTCTTGCTGGCCATTTCCGTCTGCCTCTTCCAGAGCTGCTCATACTCCTCCTGCAAAAAAAAAATTCAAACATTAATTTCCATTTCAAATATCAATTGACATATTAATAACCCCACAAAAATTGAAAATCATACTTTTTTTAACTAACATTGACACGACGAGAGTGCTCGGATACCCACTATTGTGTGCTCGCACGTTGATTTGTGAGGACATGAAATTCTGCAATGGATGGTTTTGTCAAGCTCATTGGCCTATACACATGATCAGACAAATATAAGATCACATAAATACATAAATTTGTGAGCTTCTGCATTTTGAGATAATCATACCAGTCTTCGGTAGTGCTTTGTGTAGGGGATCGAACATCCATATTTCCATACATAGCACAAATTTCTCATGTATTTACATATCTAACACCTAAATTTTCATATTTACATGCATAGCACATATTTCTTATGTATTTAAATATCTCTCACCTACATTTTCATATTTCCATACATAGCACAAATTTCTTCTATATTTACACATCTCACTCCTAAATTTTCATATTTACAAAAATAACACAAATTTCTTATGTATTTGCGTATCTCACACCTAGATTTTCATATTTACATACTTAGCAAAAATTTCTTATGCTTTCACATATTTCACACCTAAATTTCATATTTACATACCACAATTTTCTTATGCATTTACATATCTCACACCCAAATTTTCATACATAGCACAAAATTCTTACGTATTTACATATCTCACACCTAAACTTAGGGAAAACCATGAAATCTATATGCATTGCATACCTAACAATGAAATATGAAGAAAACTGGAGCAAAACCTATTTATTTTTAGATCTAACACCTATGCAAGGAAAAAGAGGATGAAAACTTATGCTAAACCAAAGCTTGGAGGCGTGAAAAAAGATTTTTCACATTGGACTGGTTTAGAGCTGTGAATCGGAGTTGGATTCACCAGAAAAGCTACGGAGGTGATGGAATCGTCGAAACAAAGCTGAAGGAGAAGAGGGCGTGAAATATAGATGTTGTTCGTGGGAGCCATATTTTAGGGCTCTTGCGTCAAAATTAGCATCGAACATGGCCAATGCTAATAAGTAAGATTAGGGTCAGTCATAGTCAACGCTAATCTGATGCTATAGTATTGTCTTAATGACTTCTGCTTGACGCAACTCACATGCGTTGTTTTTTTTGGAAGCGGAACCGCGGGGCGACGCTAATCGGTTGGTAATTTTGCGTCGACCCGAATTGACAGTTTTTATGTAGTGATTAGCTCTCTCGTTGGGTTGGCTCCATAGTGAGATATGCTACAACATCGAGCCAGCTTTCCTGCAATGGATGAATCAGACGCTCCATTTTATCATTCTTGGTTATATTGCTTACACTTGGATCTCTAGGTCATCTTTTTGTCCTTCTTTTGGCTCAGTCGGTTTTGGTTTAGTTGACTTGGTTCACATGACTTGGCTCATTCGGCCTGGTGGGCCTCATAGACTCCTTATGATGGATCTACCTTCTTCATATTCTTGTCTTCTAGATCTTCAGATCTCTTCTAGGTAATTAAATCTCTTCAAGGTCAGTACAGTCACATTTTTAATGTAAATATTTCAGCTCACTGATTCTCTTCTTCAAAGTGACATTGCGATAAGAATCATAAAATTTAATACAAATGTAGATCTCATTTAAGCTTAATTAATGATTTAATAATTGAACTCTATTGATTTTACAGCCTTCGATTCTTATAAATCGGATGTGATGTGACCTCTTCCCATTCATAATTTGCCCAGCACTTCCCCTTGTCGGAGTCGATTGCCTAGTGTGTTTTCGGAGTTGCGATGGACAAACTGTCTAAGTCCCAAGCCGACATTCCCACCAAGAAATTGATATGCCCTGTCTTTGGGAAATTGAAAGGAGAAGGCCATCTGGAGAGTGAGAAGAGGAAGAAGACCTTTGTGAAAAGGAAGAAGAGTATGCTCCTACTATCGGATCAGGTGGGGTTGTCTGTTTCGATCCTCAACATAGCCCAATAGAACGCTTAGCTGACCAACTTGACACTTGAACCAACCGCTCACTTTTTTTCTATGGCTATAGACCCATTGGTCAACCATGTTAACTTTTGGTGTTCTTCTGTCGCTTTCATTGGTGCTCCCTGGTGAGCTCGCCGCGTCAATTACGATATCTGAGTTGAATTGGCTTCTAGGTAAGAGGGGATTTTATCTTTATTATGTGGTCTGATTTCTTTTAATTTTCCTTATTTTATGATGATTATTAGTGTAGGTGATCCGAGTCTGATAAACCAAGATGAGGGTCCGTCTGGGGCACTAGCGATCGCAAATCAGGCGCTAGGCGAGGGTGGTCAGATCTTGAGCAAGGATGATGGAGTCAATTGCCCCGACAATCCTCGTGATATTCATGGAAAGTGGCTATTGAGCCTTGGACATCCCCTAGATCACTAGTTCATCGTCAAAACAAGATTGATAGCTACTTTGCTTGGTCGGCAGAAATCCTGCGAGGTAAGATGATGTGCTAACTGTTGGCTTCCATCAATCTTCAGATCAATGGTGAGGCAGATCAACTTTGCTATACGAGACTAATTTTCCATTCTAAGGCGAACAGTTCTTGTTTGGTCACTGCTTTTCACTCTACCTTGAGTTGCACTCCATATTTGCCAACTATGAAGTCATCCTGACTCAAATGAAGTCAAATTATATCACAACCATCATGAACTTCATAATCTTCTGACTGTGGCAATATGTCGATTCAATAGTGCATAAAGCATGCACTTGTCAATGAGCTACTATCTATGGTCCAATGTCCTTGGAGAGATGACCGAGGAAGATTAGAAAGCCTCTGACACCCATGAAGCTAAGAGGGAGGCGGTGGAAGCCACCCAGAAAATGATGAAGAAAGATTGCTTGGTTGTTGTGGGAGCGAATGGGCCATGGGGCCTGGAGGCATGGCAGGTGCAAATTTTTTTTACTCTATTTCCCTTTCCACTATCATTCTTCAAAGATTCGGGACAGATGATCTAATTCTATAATAATAAAAAAAAATATTTCTTTTGTCGATTACAGGTTCCCAAGGTGCAAAACAGCCGAACACTGAGAGAACAACGAGCATAGAGGAGTCAAGCTGGCACAAGGAGGTGGCCTTGATTGAAAGGTAGAAGACAGAGTCTGCCAGCCCTCTATCAGGCACTTTGACTTTCCTAACAGTTTCCATGCATTACCAGGCTAGCCGCCCTTTCATTGGGTTAACTGGATCTCCAATGAGATTGCTACAAGAGCTTAGGCAATCGGTGCTACTTTCGACTACTCAGAAAGAAAATTGGGACTTGAAAGAACGAATGAAAGTGATAAAGATGTCGAACAAGTTTCTTGCAGAGCTCTCCTCCCACCCAACTCAAAAACCTCTTCTTACAAAGAAGTTCAGTGAAGGGTTCTAACTGCATTGACCAAATGGTGATGACCAAGTTAGTTTCCTCAAAACAGACTAATCCGGATAAGTAGCCTATGTTGGTAATTGACTCAAAAGTTGAGGAAGCATACTGGAGTGATAAAGACAATGATAGATCATCGAATGTGTTGCTTAGTCCTAGTTTTTCCAAAAAATTATCTTTTTTTTTTAATAACACTTGTAGAAAGGATTGTCAGAATATTTGTATACTATTGTTTACTACGAATGAGAAATGAAAGTTTTTTGGTCTGTCCTAACTTGTGAAATCTTATATATATATATAATATATAATGGCAGGATAGTGAAATGATTTGATTTTAAAACTGAATTGGCTAGCAGGATTGAAAGGCCATTAGGTTTTGGGAGTTGTAGAGCTAAGTAAATATAATTAGAAAGCTGAGTCTGCTAACGGTACCGAAAGGCCATTAAGTTTTGTGAGTCATAGTATGTGATTGGATGGATGAGATTGTGAAGAGTTCATGACTCATTTGATACGCTATCACCTGGCTTAAATCTTATACTATCCATATCTCGGTCGCTCGATTAAATTTTTTCCTTGGAAGGATCACGTCTTACACCAAACATATTAAATAGATCTTATCACAGTCTTCGAGGGGGTACTCATCTAGACTTTCTGCTAGGGCGATTTATGTGCTATCCATCGTAGATCTTGTCGTAAGTGAGCAGCAAATGGCCACCCGAGCATGATAAGTGTTAACGGCGTGAGAGACTTGAGAATTTTATGACACATGAGTGTTGAAGATTAGATAGTTATTTGATCAAACATCTAGTGTCATTGTTGGATAAATCTAATCGGTCGAGTGAAAAACACCATTGATGGATTGATACGTGTTCCCTGCATGTCGATCAAGCTTGATGAACCTTCATATCCAAGTATCAATTATACCTGATTGCTTTTTGCATGGACTATAATTGAGTTTCAAAAGTGTTAGTCAAGCTTGAGATCACGTATTGTTAAAAAAGCTTCATGTGTTGTTCAAACCAAATGATTAAAAATAAGAAAAGCGTAGAATTTAATATTCATTTATTTTTACAGTTACATAGTTCATGAATAAAATTTCTTCTATGTTATCTAGGCACTTCTTTCTTTGTTAATAATGAACGGTCTGATCCACGTCTGATTGAGTTTACATACATATTGCATGTGTGTTGCTAGGTCGGCTTTCTTCAGTATAAGGTCCTTGACAATGAAGGTCTTTTCCCTGACATGTATGTTGTAATATTGAGTTATCCTTTTTTGTATCTCTTTATTCCTAAGGGCTGAGTTGGCTCATTTTTTTCCATTAGGTCAAGCACGTGTTCTATAACTTTGTTATTTACTTTCTACCACTCAATAATATTTGTCTCTTCATACGTAGAAGCTATTATAGCCATTTGGCTATAAAGATTATATTTGATTAGTAGCATGGCCTCCATTTCATGCAACGACATGAATGTGGTTTGTCTGGTCATAGTTGAAAGAGTCATTTGAACCACCCATAAAATGGTTTGTAAAACTTTGGCCCAGTTTCTATTGACTCCCTCGACATTCTTTCTTAGTATATTTAATATGATTTTATTCATGGTTTTGACTTGCTCATTTTCCGTGGGTGGTAGACGAATGCCAATTTTAAAATGATCTCCTAGCTTGTGCAGAAATCTTTCACTCCTTGGTCTATAAATTGTGTCTCGTTGTTTGTGAAGATGGCAAAAGGTAAACCATACCATCATATGAGAACTGGCCGGATGAAGTTCCAGATGACCTCAAATTTGATCTGAGCCCGCTTTCTTGCCTTAACCCACTTGGAGAAGTAATACACCATGATGAGCAAGAACTTCATTGGTTGTGTTTAAAAAAAAAATTGTCTAAGGATATTGATTCCCCATACTTCGAACTAAAATAAAAGGACATTGTAGTTTGTAGGATGGTTGATACTATATTGGTGAAAAAATTTGGCACTGCTCGCACCTTCTCACAAATTGCTTGACATCCTTATGTAGGATTGACCAGAAGTAACCCAGTTGTTGTGTCCAATGAGCCAACATTTTTCCTTTGGAATTGACCATGCACTCATCGGAATGTACTTCACTCTCGATCTCCTTGACACATCTTAACATTGTGAATGAATTTCAGAAAAGTTTTCCCTCCATCAGTAATTATGAAGTGGCTTTGATCTTTAAGTGCTTCAGCTCAGTTATTTCCTCGTTGATGCTTCCATTCTTAAAACGCAAGATATACAGGTCTACCCAGCTTTTTATTTCATTATTTTCTATCTCAATTACTTTTTCTTCTTTGATAGTCATTCAATTGAGCCTCTGAGATGTCCCTTCCCTTAGTTTGTTGCACTTAAGATAGAAGGTTGGCCACTTAGTTATCTTCTCAGGAGATGTGTTCGATTTTGAAGTTTTCAAATTTCATTTTCTCTATCTTAGCCTTACCAAGAAATCTGGTCATCATCTCGTCTCTAACTTTGAAATCCTTGTTTATCTAATTGACCAATAATTGCATCAGATTTCATCGGAAGGTGTCGCACATCCATATCATAAGCGAACCTTAGCTCATTTATCAAGGCTTCGTACTTGGCTTAATTACTGGTGACTTTGAACCTCACTTCCACCAATTGGTATAAATGATATATAATTAGATTTGTTAAAGCAAGCCCAAGTCCTTACCTAGTGTGATTAGATGTTTTGTTGATATACAAGATCCAGGTAAGGTTGTCGTTGTCTTTTCGGTGTTGTGCTCGCTCGTCTCAGAGAAATCTATTATGGCTTAAGCTTTGATAGCGATTACGGGCACATATGAGGGATCAAACTCGATGTGTTTTACCACCTATTTGAGAAGTTGGTTGGAATATTTTGGCTTAGTGAGGAGTGACTTGAGCCGATGGTTGGTGATGCTTTTTATAGAATGCATTTGGAAGTATAGGCGAAGCCCATGAACACAACTAATGAGAGAGGTTAATTTTTTTCATAATTGGATACCTGAGATCGGCTCTCTGGAGGACTCGGTTGACAAAGTTGAGTGGGAACTACTTTATTTGCTCCTCTTGGACTAAAATCGAGTTGCTAGCCTCGGGTTTGACTTCCAGTATAAAAAAAGTTCTTTATTCAACTTTGGATATTAGAGGAGTGATGGTGATGCTAAAGAGCCCTTCAATTTCTTGAATGTTTACTCATATTTATCTGACCAACTGAAGATCTTTGCTCGTCGTAAGGTTTTGAACAAAGCGTCACACTTGTCGTCTGACCTTAGCTTGAAAGAACTTAGCCCTATGATCTAGATGGTTAATTTTTGTGCTTTTTTAGTTTATGAAGGGATGTAATGTTGATTAATGCTTGAAAATTTTCTAAAATGGCTTTAATTCCTTTATTTAAGTGGATTAAGCTTCATGTTAAATTTATTAATATTTCAAAAGTTTCTTTTAAGTCCTTGATGTGCTGTTCGGATGTTTGCTTTTTACCAGTACATTATCCACATTCACCACAATATTTTTTTTATTTTTATTTGACAATGATTACATCCATTAAATGTTGATAGGTTGCCTTACATCTTTTTAAGATTGAAGGGCATTGTCTTATCATAATATACTCCCTCACTGATGATGAATGTTATCTTCTCTGCATCAGTCAGGTGCATCTTAATTTGGTGGTAGTTGAAGAAGGCGTTGTGGAAGCTCATCATTGAATGGTCAACCATTGCATCTATGAGAGTGAATTAATCCTTGACAGAGGCAGTCATTCTCGGGATAGGTGGCATTCAGATTGGTGAAGTCAATATACATCTGTCATTTACAATTCACTTTCTAGACCATGACTTTATTTGATAACTCAATCCTTGGTAGAGGGTAGTTATCCCTAAGGTGGGTGGTCTTCAGATTAGTAAAGTTTTCACACATCTGCCATTTACAATTCACTTTCTAGACCATGACTATATTTGATACCTAATCTGGGCACCGTTAGATCTCTTTAAGATCAGTGCATTCATCTTTTCGATTGACATATTTTATTTTGAAAAAGTAAATAATAGTAATATTTTTTTTTTGTAAAGCAAAGAGTTTTATGCATTAATGTTGCAAAGAGTAAATACATAAGAATTGTGTAGTATTTATACAATTGCCCTGTATATTTACAAATAGAAAAGAATTGAAATGAATCATTCGATACAATTTTAACAAAGACTTTTATTTTGAAAAATCAATTAAGAAGAATATGATTTTCAATCTTTCAATTTGATTCAATTTGATTGTTTGAAATTGGCTAATTTCGACTTATAAATCCTTTCTTATTTATCGAATCACAATGTATATTAATTCTATATTATATTTTATTTTAAAAAAATTTAGAGACAAAAGACGCTATTGTTATGTATTTACTTATCTAAAATTTAACATTTAATATTTACACTTATAATCTTTTGGTGGCAAAAAATTATGCATGAAAATGTCTACTTTATTTTTTAAAAAGTTAATAATAATGATTGTATATCAAAAACGTGTCATGAGGGGATCTATTGGCCACGAAGAAATGAGAATAATGAAGGAGGGCCGATCAACAAAAGATTTGGTTTCTATTCTTCCGAATGAGTGAAACTGTCTCAATAAAAGCCACAAAGGCCAAAGCTGACCGAAACATAAGATAGACCAAAGAAGACCGAATGATATAATAACGAGCAGATTAAGGCAAGATCTAGTTCGTTAACATCTTCAACCACCCTAAAAAAATTAAGAGGTCCTTCATTAGGGGTCAAGGATTGACAGCCGCATCATATCAACTACCCGATTGTACTAACCAAACTCAGCTGATCGAGTTAATCTCATCCAGCCGAGTGAATCTCAGCCGGCCGAGACAATCCGAATGAGCTTTGTCAGTCGACCTTGAGAACAAACATAAGATAAACTCATACATGCAAAATGCTAAGAATGTCATGTACAATCCACTTTAAAGCAAGGCAAAAAAAAAGTAACATCATCAGAGGGAGATAATTTTATAAATAAGACATGAAAGTCTAGGTGATAAATTTGTAAATACATAATGATTTAGTGGTATGTTTCTAAATTCTACTTTGTTTCTTTATGGGTGGTTGATTAAGTTTGTCATTGCTGCTCAGGATTACGGCTTGGTGGTTGAGACCATATTTTTTTTCTCGTTTCTTGCTTTATTTGTGATTAAATTCGCTTTAATGACAACAAATTTCCGTTGGGTGACACGTGGATTTGGAAATTGGAACAATTAATGCAATAAAAGGAAGAGGGAGAAAACAAAAATTTGCATGTGGGTTCAGTCATTTTATTGTTGTAAATATCAAATGCCAATTTATTATCTCAAAACCTAGTAACTTACGGTGTGTTTGGGGGCCGCGGTAAGGTGACGATTTGGTATCATATCACAGTTTTTTTTTGTTTGGTAATACTATGTTTTATCTATGTTCTAAAAAAATTGTAGTTGAAAGCTGTGTTTTCCCACTGAACATGACTATCTGCGGTGGTTAGGGGTGTAAAGGAACCGAACACGAACGAACAAAGCTTGTGTTCGTGTTCGGTTCGTTTAAAATTTAATTTGTTTGAAATAGTTTGACATCCCTAATATTAATATATAAAAATAATATTATATATTAATTATATAACTTATATTATATAAATATACAATATCTATATTAGTATATTACTACTATAGTATATTAATATATTATTATTATTATTTTATTATATATTATAATTTATAAAATTTAATGTTTTAAAATATAATAAATTTTTTATATATAATTATTTTATATTATTTTATATTTCAAACAATAACGATTCGAACACGAACGAACGCATCATTGTTCGTGTTTGGTTCGTTTAACTAACCGAACGAAAAAAATTTGTTCGCGTTTGTCTCGTTTACTTATTGAACGAATCGAACACGAACTCATTGACGAACCGAACACGAACTGTTCACGAACAACGAGCTTTTTTGACAGCCCTAGCGGTGGTTGTCAGAAAGCTGCGATCTCACATTTTCAAATGAAAAAAAAAATTACAAAAGCCACATCAGTTTTTCTTCAGCAGTTTCACAGCTGCTTCTTCAAAATTTAATATATGAACTGAAATTTAATGTTAAATTTTCATTTGTTAAGTTTTAATAAATTTACTATTTATCTTCTGCTCTTATAAGCTCAAGCTGCAAGATGAGCTCAAGTTCAGTGTGAACAAGATTGTTGTCGTAGTTATTTCCTTACTAATTTATTAAAATAAATATGGAGCTGACCCATGAGGAGAAATATTTGCATACGGACTACGCACACAGAGCTGTGTGCATAATAACCTTTCAATAACCTTCGCTTCGCGGTTTTTAGGCGGTTATTAGGAGGTTATTGAGGTATTAATTCCAATAACTTATAACCTCAATAACCTTCTCGGGTTCTATTTCAATGTTATTCATAGGTTATTATGGGGTATTGCAGGGTTAATAGAGTACGCACACAGAACTGCGTGTATATTCCGTATGCAAATATTTCCCCTCCATGAATATCTCATTGTAATTCCGGACGTGGCGCCAATCCACAAATTGACACCTTAGCATGTGCTTGATTTTGTAATAATTTATACAAATTTTTGTTCAAAATTTGTTGCCTCCATCACCTATCCGTATTTTCAAGAATAATTCTCGATAAAAAAAATAAAAAAAGAGTTTATTTATAAAAAATGTGAGACTAGCATAAATATGCATATAACATTGACATCCATAACATCATGATCATTAAACATAAAAATCACAAGAAAACTTGCATCATAACCCTAGATGAATTTTTAAAACTCCACTACACTTTACAACACCATTGTATAGAGGTGCGCCATAGTTATCATACCACAATTACACTATGTTGAGCTTAAATATTGTGAATCTCAACCATAGCAAAACTTCTACATTTAAAACTAATAAACTTGAGGACCAACCCACTATGCAACAGCTTTATAAAATTCAAGTCAACTCCTAACTTGATTTATCCAATAAAATAATACTTGGATCTAATATTTGATTAAGAGTAATAAGAATGTACATGATACAATTAGTGTGCAAAAATATGTGGATAGTGTTGAAAAGACAAGCTAAAAATATACTTCACTATGAGCACACATAAACAATGGAATTGATCAAACAATTAACGAGAATAACCAACACCAAATTTTACCACAAAAAATCTCACTGATGAGAATGGTTTGGTAGCCGTAAGCTACTTAAACACGTCTACTAATTGGACACAAAAAGTTCTTCTATATAATACTATTAGAGGAAATCAATAATCAATCATCACCAAGTAGATGGTTTACATCAACTTCATTAAACACAAGGATTTAGTAATCTCATTGACTTCAAGAAAAGTAGGAGTCTTCCTTTCTATGCCTCAGAAATAAGGCTTCCTCTTGAATGATTGATTTTGCTTCATACCCTCCTCTCCTTATCAAACGATTGCTTTGATGAGGAAGTAGAAAGATACTCCGAGTGAGAACTATGCTCCTCTCTCCTTCTTGATCGGTAAATCACCCGTACTTCTTTCTGTTACCGTCCTTCATGCTGCTTCATTAACATGGCATAAATTGTTAAAGTTTTCTTAAACAGTGTGAAAGGCAATTTCCTTCATGTGAGAGGAATCCACAACAATCTCCCCTTCCCAATTACGTATATAAATGGCTCCCCATACCTGTGATTTCTAGGTATAATATAAATTTCTTTCGGTAATATTTTTTCATCATATCAAAACATTCTCATCAGTATGAATCTTCCCATGTTGTAATATCTCTGATTCTAAGACCTCATGAATTCAATGATACCTCGCATCAATATTCTTTGAATGTAACTATCACAATACAAAACAAATCAATCTTGCATATGACCCAAATCTTATACAAAATTCCTCATCCGCAAGACTTCTTTGCAAGCTTTTTGTGACTGCAATATACTCAACCTCTATATTTGACAAAGCTATACACTTCTATAGTATATATTATCATGAAATTGCTCTCCCTGCAAAAGTAAATCCCAAAGTGAATTTTCTCAAGTCCACATTAGTGATCATAGATGTATCTATGTAATCATATAAAATAGGATTATCATTTCCAAAACATAAACACACTATAGAAGAACCTTTGAGAAACCTAAACATCCAATTAACTACTGCCCAATGCTCTTTTTCCGATTTGGAAAAAAAATTGACTAACAATGCCAACTGTCTAAGCACTAATTAGCCTTGTACATACCATAACATACATCAAGCTGCCTAATACAAATGCATAAGGTAAATTCTTCATTTCTTGCTTCTCATTCTCATTTGTAGTGCATTACTTAGGGCCAAACTTGAACTGACTTCTCATTCTCATTTGTAGTGCATTACTTAGGGCCAAACTTGAACTGACCTGTCAATGCACAGACAACTGGTTTAATGTTGCTCATATTGAATCTCTCAAGAAATTTCTCGTTGTATCTCTCCTGAGATAAAAATACCTTGTTCTTCTACCTATCATGAGATAAATTTGTGGTGTGTGTGTGTGTGTGTGTGTGTGTGTGTGTGTGTGTGTGTGTGTGTGTGTGTGTGTGTGTGTGTGTGTGTGTGTGTGTGTGTGTGTGTGTGTGTGTGTGTGTGTGTGTGTGTGTGTGTGTGTGCGCATACATACATACATATGTATATATATATATATGTATATGTATATATATACATGCATACATATGTATATATGTACATGCATGTACATGCATACATATGTATACATACATGCATGTACATATAGATACATATGTATAGATACATATGTATGTACATACATATGTATGTACATACATATGTATCTATACATATGTATCTATATGTACATGCATGTATGTATACATATGTATGCATGTACATCATTACCATGGATGAGTTATACCTATATATCATCACTGCCAGACTTTAATTACTTGGTTAATCAATTAAGGTGTGGTCTTCAAACAAAACTGCATCTCTACTTTTGATAACCTTCTTCTCAATCGGATCCCAAAATTTATGCCCAAACTCTTTGTGGTTGTATCCAATGACGATACACTATTTTAATTTGCTATCAAATTTAGACCTCTCATTTCTAGGAACATGCACAAATGTTTTGCATTCAAAAAGTCTCAAGTGCCCTTATGAAACATCTTTCCCTTTCCAAACCCTTCGTGGTGATGTCACGATTCAAAGCAATCGAAGAAAAATTTATCGAGTTAACCGTCAATCTCATATCCCCCCCCCCCCCCCCCCCCAAACCAAATTTTGAATAAAATAGCATGCAGTGAATTCTCTTATTAATTGTGTAGTTCATTCTCTGAGCAACTCTATTATGCTAAAGAGTTTTTGGTTCTATCTTCTAAAGTTTGATCCCATGAGTTCTATAGTACTCCTCAAATGCCCCCTATGCTCATCACCATTATCTGAACGACTACATCTCAACTTTTTGCCAGCTTCCATCTCAACGGGCACCGGAACAAATCTTGAAGAAACCCAAAACCTAATCTTTAGATCTCAATGAGTAAGCCCACACATTTTTGGAAAGATCATTAATGAAAGTGATATAATAACGAGCCACCAAGGTTTGTAGTATCCATAGAACAAATATCAGTATGCACCAAATCTAACACATTATCTTTTCTAGATGGAGGGAGAGTTATAAAAGCTACTTTTTATTGTTTACTAGCTAGACAATGAATACATGCCTCTAGTTCTGTAGACTTCAAATTAGGAATAATTTATTTTTATAATTTATTATTAGAATAGCTTCTTCGTACGATTCTAACTCATGTGACCGAGTGACATATGCCATGTTTAGCTAATGAATCATCAATTGCATTCACTTCTCCCATCTAAAATTGAGCCTCCATCAAATAAAAAAAATATGCTTCTTTCCTCTTGCAACTACAAATGACCCCTTAGTAAGCTTCCATTTATCTTCACCAAAGTGGTTATGATATCCTTAATCATCAAGTACACCTGTGAAGATCAAATTCAGGCAAAATCTTAGGAACATGCCTCACATTCTTCAAACACAATCGACATCCAACATCAATATTCAATTAAACATCACCCACCTACAATTTTGCATTATGTATTGTTCCCCATCTTCACATGACCACTCACCCTTTAGATATAAAATACATCAAAAAAAGAAGTGACACGATGTGAAGCACCAGAGTCAACTACCCAATTCCTGACGTGTGAGATTGACACTATCGCTATCACAAATAATAGTGGCACCCGTCGACGACTGCTGTTTTATTAGCTTCATTTTTCATTATTTCATTTTTTCTTTTGATATTTTTCTCTTTTAATAATCTACATTGAGCCCGCTTATGCCCCGATTTGCACAGTAAAAACATTTGTGCTCATTCTTTTTTGGTTTGAGACTTTTCTTGTGATCTGTTATTACATTGAGCCTGCTAATGCCCCCAAACAACGTGAAATGCAGTTCCCTCCAACGTGAAGCCTGACAACACATCGTGAGCATAAACTAGATGTGTGCCGTTCAGAAATTGATCAATAGTTTAAAAACTAAACCCATACAGCTGAATTAAAATGAATAAAGAGACGGTTTGAAAAATAAAGATCCATTCAATTTTAGACTGGTCTGATAATTCAGCGTTTTAAAGCAAGAAACTACTACTCAAATTTGCTTGATTTTTTACTTGTTTTATTTATTTATTTATTTATTTATTTATTTTGGTTCAAACAACATTAATTGTAGGTAGAAAAAAAAAAAGAAATTATAAATTCTAAAATTAAATACAACTTCAATTGTTTACTGAATTTCCCAAGATATAATTTATATATTTTGGTTTAATTTTATAATTAAATATAAACCAAAATCAAATAAAACTCATGCCAAATTGAACAGCTTTTTGCCGGCCACTGATCATCAATCTGGAAGAAAAAGAAAAGATAAAATTAACTATAATTAAATTGCTGGAAAAAAAAATAAACAAAAATAAATTTAATTTTTCATTCAACATTCAAAATGGAGAAGGAGAGATCATAAATTAGTTATAATAATTAAATATAAATCGAATAATTATAACAACATGACCACATGAACATGGATTGACAATTAGAAGCCACAATTAAACGGGAAAATATAACTTACAACAAAAGCATAGATTTGTTTAATAATTTCATAAACAATTTCCATTAATCGCGCACGCACAATCAAGATGACAATAAAGTGCGTGCTGGATTCCCATCGCTAGCAGTCGCCATGAATCAATCGTCCATCTTTGCGCCTGCATCAACACATCCAAATTGAAATTACAGAAATAAACCTATTATTTAGATGAAAACGAAATAACTTGCAAACTCGAATAGGCTCAGGAAGTCACTCTATTGTTGACCTTACTACTAAATACTCTTTCTTGCTCATCCAAGAGACCAAGTTGTCCCTACGAACATGAAGTATCCTGAAACGGTTCTTCTGTCATCTGCACAACCTGCTCAGTTAGCATCACAATAGCCCTCAATGTCTACATGTCCATTCTTCCTAAAGACCAACCCCTTCCCTAACACACTCATCAGGTACCTCAAAATCTGATACACCGCATTCATATGACCATTCCTTGATCATGTATGCAACGGCTCATCACGCTCACTGCAAAAGAGGTGTTGAGTCGAGTGTGACATAGATCAGACGGCCCGCGAATCTCTAATATCACTCACGATCAACCGATTCCACTGCCTCTGCACTTAGCTTGACCATCTAGTCAATTGGAGAGACAGCAGGTTTGCACCCCAGTATGTCTCTTTCCATGAGGAGATCCAATACATACTTTTTATGGCACAAGACTGCCCTCTCAAGTTCACGGACCACTTCAATCCCAAAAAAGTATCTAAGGTGTCCAAAATCATTCACGTCAAATTCATTGCTTAATCATATCTTTAGTTGGGCAATTTGTCTTATCATCACCGATGACAATGAAGTCATCAACATACACAGCAAGCATAGTGGTATGTCCTTCACATTTTCGAAAAAATATCATATGGTCTGCATTGATCTGTCGATATCTTATGCTAACCATAGTCTTTCTAAACTTGTCAAACCAAGCTCGAGAAGACTGCTTCAAACCATAGTGACTTCCTGAGCCTACACAGCTTGCCCACTCTCTGAATTGTACTGAATCCTAGTGGTATATTCATATATACCTCCTCCATTAACTCATCATGAAGAAATGCATTCTTCACATTGAGTTCATCTAACATCCACCCATCATTTACTGTAAGAGAAATCAGTGTCCTCACTGTGCTCATCTTTTCCACTGTTGCAAAGGTTTCATCATAGTCAATGATATATGTCTGATTATATCCTTTCGCCACTAGTCGTGCCTTTTACTGCTCTAGAAGAGCAACTGCACCCAACTAACTTTTTCCTTTGGTATTAACACTATCTCCCATCTTCGATTCTTATCGAAAGCCCTAAACTCTTCATGCATAGCCACTTTCCACTTGGAATCCTCCTTAGCAACCAGCCAACAGGTAATATAAAGACGGTGCCCAAAGATGCAATAAATACTGCATGTAAACAAAGTTAACAATATCATGTTCCCACCCAAAATGATCCGGAGGATGTCTTGCATTACTACGAAAGGTCCTTAAAGTTAGGGGGACAGAAGGAGGAATCATATCAACTGGGAGTTCTAAGTCGGAGGTGGATGGTGTAGGTGTCTCAAGAGTCGGAGAAGACCAGAACAAAGGACAAGCTGACACAAGTGGCACTATAAGCACCGTTCCCTCATTTTGCATCCTTCTTCATATATACACCCTTACTCACCTTCAGCCTGAATCCCGCCATCTCTGGGTACTCTCCTCATTTTCTAGTTCCTCAACGAATTCCTTCCACATCACTGAAGAAGGCATTACTCCTAGGTGTACCATTCTCTCACCATTCTTATTCAACCCGTCTTGCTTCATATCTCTAGTATCTGACAAGACACCGAAGGGTTCACCTGGGTATAGTAGGGTTCAAATTCTCTAAATGACAAATCCATGCTTACAAAAAGTCTCTTCTCAATCGGCTCCAACAAATATACCCCTTCTGGGTAGCAGAATAACCTACGAACAGATTTCACAGTTCCGGGATCTAGTTGTCATACTGATGGTCTATTATCCTTCACAAAACAAACCCATACAAACATCTTTAATGGAAGGAACTCACTATTATCTCCTTTCAATATCTGTCAAGGAAACTTCCAATCCAACACCCTTGATGACATCTTGTTGATCAGTTGAGCAGCTCCCAAAATGGCTTTCCCCCATAAGTGTTTTAGGGCATTCTTCTAGAAGGTGTCTATTCTTACCCTCTACTACTTCATTTTGTGTTGATGTGTATGAACACGTGGTTTGATGTTATATCCTCTAAGCTGATAAGTATTTCTCAAATGCTTTGTTGGTATACTATGTCCCTTTATCAGATCTCCATACCTTCACTGTTGCAACATATTGAGTCTAGTTTGTCTTATGGAAGTTTTTAAAGCAACACATCACCCTTGTTTTTCATCAAATATAACCAAGTAACACGAGAAAAACAACCAATAAATGTCACAAAATATTGATAATCATTCATAGAACTTGTAGAACAAGGGCACCACACATCAAAATGAATCATGTCAAAAATACCATAACCCTTTTTCCCAAAATTGATAAAAAATCTCCTAGTAAGCTTTGTCAAACTCACAATATCACAAATAAGCTTTTGTTTATTTATTTTTTCATACAAAGAATGATACAACCGGCTCAATAAACTAAAAATAAGAGTATCTCATGCGTCTGTCATGTAGCAACAACACATCTTCCGCAATCCTCCAAGATTCTCCTACTCCATCAATATTTATGATGGATGTCAACATTGAGTTCATCATATCTCAGTCCATGTACCAGAGTCTATTATGTCACATTTCAGTCCCAAGCGTCTAGCCCGTCCTTTTCTCTTGGAAGATCACGTTAGGAACACCAAAAGAAACAATACATTTTAGTTGAAAAATAATGACACAAATGGATAAAATGTTCACAAAAAAGGGAGCATGTAAAATATTGAATAAAGTCATATAAATGTTACCCTTTCTTTACCCTTACCAACTACAAGTTTCATCGTATCATCAGCAGTCCAGATGCAGTCTGATACTGTTAGGGAAGCATATCAAGAAAACTCACTAGCAGTACCTGAGACATGTTAAGATGGACCAAAATCTACTATCTATTATGTGATCTTGTGGTGGATATAGATGCAAGAACATGTGTATCACAAGTACTTTTGTCAAAGCATGACAACCGACAATATTACCCTTTGATGAAGATTGGTTGAAAGCATCCTTTGCTGCTTTCTCTTCAAAAACTCCGGACACTCATGATCCTCACTCGTAAAACCACACATGTTTCTCCCTCCTTTGTTACCATCAAACTGGCCCAGTAGCCCCTTTTTCCGCCTTTTTGACCACCACGACCACGACCTCCACCTTGTCCACGTCCAACAGCCTCTCTCCTTAAATGGCCCAGGAAAGGTCTTGCTCTGATGCAGATTTCACCACAGTTGTAGCACTTGCGAGTATATATTTATCACACCTAAGCTCGAGGCAACCAACGTTGATTGCGCACTCGGAAGTTCGCTCGGCTCATAGAGTAACTTCATGCGACTCTCCTATATCATTGCAGCAATGGCCTCATCCAGTGAAGGGATAGTCGCCTGAGCTAGAAGGACTGATCTCCCCTAATCAAAGGCCAGGTTAAGATGGGTCAGAAACTGCATAGTCATCTGTATAAAGATCTCCCCTTTCCTGTACTCTGGATGGCCACAGCTCGACATCAATGAGAAGTGATTAAGATCTGTCCACAACTGCACCAATTCTATGGTGTATTCCTGAATCAATCTATCACCATGTACCATTGCTTCTATCTCATGTTGAATCTAGAACACTCTCATGTGGTTCTTCATCCAAGCATAAATCCTCTTCAGCTTTGCCCAGATATCCCTCACCTTTCGAATGCTATCTACTGAGAATGCAATTGGAGAGCCATCGGGTTGAGTGTATAGGTGTAAATTAAGGTATGTGGTTCTCCACTTATCCCCTTTAACACTGTCACTCTTTAGTTCGTCTTCAATCAGATATCCCTCTAGTCTCTTCTCTACTAGAGTAGTCTTGACTCGACGCGACCAACTCAGTTACATGGCTGATCCATCAAGCTTCAAATCCACAAGAGGGAGATCTAGCTTCACTTGCGTCGAAGCATGTGCTGAGGTAGTGGCTCTCATTGAGACGCTAACTTCCTGTATGAGCCCAACCAAGACCTTCAAAACTTTAGTATTTATTTTTCCCAGAAGCTCCAATATTTTACCTCTTGCATTATTTCCATCTTCTAAAATCCTCGAAAGAAGAATCCAGATCTGGATCAGATACAAATTTGATCCTTCACTTCCATACTCTGTGATCACGTCGTGGTCTCTGGAAGTAGTGATCTATACGTTGTGATCACTTCTTGGTCCCTGAAAGCCACGATCTATATGCAACGCTCGTCACCGCAAACCAATGCCCGATCCAGTTGCTCGCTAGTTCTTATTAGGAGCCGCGATCCCGTGTCTTCCCAATTAGCGCAAAAGTAACACGAGGGTTCCGTTCACGACCATAATCCTGTGATCCCCGAGGGTTGCTGTTCCGACTATAATCCCGCGATCCTTCCTAGTTGGCGGTAATCGTTTGGTAGCTTCGCGAGGACAAAACCCGATAGGTTGTCATTCACGATTGTGCTTGCAATCTCGTAGTTTTCGGCGCTAATCTTCGCGGTTGCTTTGAGAGGACGAAACCTGACAATCTCGATGATTGAACAGGCTGTGACAGCTGGGCTCTGATGTCATGAAGAAAAATTGCGCAAAATCTAATTTGTACATTCATAACATTGGCTTAAATAGGGTATTACAACGTTTTGCAAATAAACCTTTAGATTTTTCAAATATTTTCTTTCTGCCAATAGAACCCTAAAAAAGGTCTAACTCTCAACAAACTCATTCAAGGGACATGATTCATTAGACTCCTTCGCTCGGCAAGCAATCTCATGTAAACAATGATGGGACATGCCCAGGACGACCATACTCTAACCCTACAATCGGGTCTCACGTTCTTGTGGCAAAATCAGATGAAGATATTTTTTTATTATTATTGTTTTATGTGTGACTCTTTCCATGACCCTCATAAATTAAGGGAAAAATAAAGTACGTAGAGATACCTAGAGTATCCTGTATGTGAATATAAGCTTTCTCCCTCAAAACCACTCAAACCTTGTATGTAAGGCACAAGTGTTCTTGGACAGATCTGAATTCAACATTTATAATTTTATTTGATCCTAAACTGACAACAGTATTATTTTGACCAGACCAAATGCAAAATTATGATAACTTGAGAAAGATTTCAAAGCGCCTACATGAGAAATGATGCAGCCATACAGTGTTTCCGTTGATAATTTTTTAATTATTTTTTTATTAATTTTATTTTCAAAATGTGTACCAAGAAAATGCAGTTTGTATCGACCCACAACAGAATGGCATTTTTCAGAAATATGCTTTAGAAACATAGTAAACTAGTTTGCTGAGATGCGCACCTCCAGAAGAGATGCCCATCAAGGGACGGATTACTGAACCACCGCATCCAAGCAGTACGTCTTGAAGCTTATACATTCTTTGACAAGAAAATCACTGCAACACAAATCTCATAAGAAATCAGTGGCAACAGTTCAAACAAATGAGCAAATGAAAAAATCTTACAAGATTCGTTCAACCATCTCTGCCGAATCCCATCTAGGACTCCATGGATAATTATTTAGAGGAGGTGACATTATTGGCGCGCCTTGAGAATTGAAATGCTGCAATTGTTGCCAATATGGTGTTAGAGTTGAAAACAGATTTATTCTCCATTTTATACAATTACTATTTCCAAATATACGTGCTTTAAAAGAAATCGAAGCTATCAGAAGAATGAAAAGTATATCAAGAAATCCATGCTAGAAGGAAATGAATGAACGGACATAATGAATATGCATCTAATTCAGCCACCCTAAAATGACTTTGGCCATGTATCTAACACTTTCATTCTCATACCAATTGTTATCTTTAAATAATATCCCTTCGGCTAAGAGGTTCTCCATGAATATTTATATAAATGCTGGATACAAGCAAGGGATGTGTATGGCTAAATTTCCAACGCTCGAACCCAAGTGAAAAGTTGCAAGCCAAGGTTTAAGCTCAATAAAGATAGGTAGGATTTACTCGGCTTCAATATAACTGGTCAATGTCGAAAAGTAAGATGACTTCTATATCTTGTCAACTCAACAAGCACCAAATAGAGCCCGTCATGCCCGCTAGCAATAAAATTTTAGCATTTTTTTCTTAACAAGCTCTTTATCTTCTAAGCTTTTTTTCTTTTTTTCTAAATTGCTCTTGCAAAGGTGACATGAAATCACACAAATTAAGATCTACTCTCTTCAAAGTTGAGGTGAGCATGGAGAATGCTATAGACAAGAAGGGGAGCCTTTCGTGAATCAGAGCCAAGCAACAAAGATGACTTGATAAAAAAGTTCATTGTAAAACAGATCAATGAGAGATTCGAGGGCAGATGATGGCAATGACCAGAAAGCTTTGGAGCATATGCCGAGAGTAATACCTCGGGTCAAAATCCATTTGGTACTTCAAAATCCAACTGCTAGAGCACCAAAAAATTTACTTTCTATGATACTGTTCTAGGGCTCCTATAAGGTATTTTGGAAGTGGATATAGTGGAGAGGTAGTTGTGGAATAGTGAGAGCAAAAATATGCGAGGTCAATGACTTTTGGAAGGGGGTAGGCATTAGAATCTGTTACTGGGCAGTAGCTTTGGGTTGTTTAAAAACTGTCCTAGTTTAAAATAACGAAACGGTTGACGAAATGGGGATTTGAGCATTTAAAACATTTATGTTTAAAATTTATTTGAAATTCAATATTTAATAGTTATAGAATTTAGTTTTGTCGGCTCCGAACCTTACGAGGAGAATTAAAATTAGGTGACTTGAACTTGCAAGTTCTTATATTGGTGATTTGGGCATTATTTGTAACTCACTAGAGTCGTCAACTACAGACGTAAAGAGGAGGATCAAACTAGCTGAGCGAGACTCAACATTGTCCTATTGACAAAGAAGTTCAATGTCTATAATTTAATTATCTCAAGTTCAATTTCACAACTGAGAATTTATAACTTTGAAAAAAGTGTAAATTCTTTGAAAAATGATTTGTACACTTTTCAAAATAGGAACAATTTGAGTAAAAAAAAATTATTTTGACCCGCGCAACATTCTCAAACCGTTCAATTTTAAATACTAATTCATTTTGGTGAAGCACATGCAGGTTTGATTTTATAAATATGACTGATTTCAAGTATTTTATAGACTTAAAAGCAACTTGAAAGATCTTTTTTTTAAATATGAACATGATATAAAACTTTTCAAGTAACAGATGCAAGACTTCAAAATTATGCATGGTTGACTTATTTACAAACACACACTAAAGCATTTATAATTCAATAGTATCTCAAGTGTTCGTCATCTAAGTCTTAAGAACGAGGGTCCAAATTTCAAAATATTTCATTTGACTTAGAAAGATAACCATGAAGCTCATATAAATTTTGAAATAACTCAGAAATGAGAATATTTGCAAAAAAATTGTGATTTTGGATTACAAAATTTTATTTTGGACTTAAAAAGGAACAGTCTTCTATCTGCTTGCATATTAGAATTGTAGATTCGATGGCAAATTTGGAATTTTAAGCTCATGATATATAGAGTTTGTTGAATTCTTAAACATTCCATAAGCTTTGAATCTCTTTTATAAATGAATTATTGCATATTTTCTAAGCGAACTTGAGTAACTTGCATAAGCTTCAATCCATTTTAGTTCTCATAAATAAAAATAAAAATCCTTACAAAAGGGCACACCTTTCATTTTATTTTATGTCAAGTACAATAGTCAATGCTTTTTATAATATCACAAATATCTTGTTTGTGATTCTTTATGAGCCATCAAAACACTTTCTGCCCAAATTATTCAATTTTAAATTATTTTTCAAATCTAAATGTTCACATTTGAATCAATTTTCAAACCTAAGAGCCTAAGTTTGAATGACTTTTCAAGTTTAAAAGCTCAAATTTAATTATTTTAAAACCTTGAGAGCATAAATTTTAAAAGTCCAAATTCAATTATTTTAAGCCCAAATGATTCACATTTCAATTATTTTACAAAAGTTCAAATGATCCAAAAAACTTAAAGATTGTTGTATGTTCAAGTGACCAAAAATATTAGAAATCTCCCGACGTCAACTCACTTTAGGTGTTATAAGGGAGAATGCCAGCCTTCCCATTTTAAAAGACTTCGCCAGTCAGTGTCGTGAGACACCGCGTCCAGGGAGTAAAAATATATATTTCAGTCCACAGTCTTAAAAGATGTTATGGGTCTTCAACGTACCAACAAAAAAGACAATCACGAGCACAAATTTCCCCGAATAGGTACTTTACTTGAACGACACTTAATTTCCTAGAGAGGTGCTCACATTTCCCAGGACGGTGCTTAAATCTCCTATTTTTTATAAAAAATTCCAAACGAGTCCTTAATTTTCTTAACAATACTCAATTCCTTGGATAGGTACTCGAGCTTCCTCGAAATTAAATTTTGAAAATTATCCTCCCACGCTCATTTTGTTATACCCTTGCAAGATAGATTAGCAACGACGATGACAAACGACGAAATAATGAAATAAAAATACAACACAGATCTCACTCTTTTTTATAACAATATACAATATTAAACAATAATAGTAAATTGAATAATAAAATGCTTGACTTGCAAGCTAGACTCAGACTTGGGCTCAGAGGTGGATTGGGATTGAAACAAAGCAATATGGTTCAGCTTAGAGCAGACCAGTAGAGGGAGTGGAGCAAAGAACGAAGGGTTTACTTGAGTGGTACCTCGGTCCTCGGTTACGTGTGATTTGAACCTGGAGAATAAAGCAACTTCAGTGCAGGGCTTCGGTGCAGGGAAGATTGGAGGTCTTTTTATGTTCTGATCCCATCATTGGTTTCATGTTGGCTCTAATCGTGAGTGTATCGCGAGGGTTTTGGTCATGATGGGTAAGAAGGTGGAAGGTTGGTGTGATATAGAGCAGGAGCGAGAATGGGAGTTTCTGCGGCTTCCGTGTGTTGACCTTATTTTTGGTGAGGTCTCTTTTTCTTCTTAGAGCATAGAGTCTAGACTTAAAACTTCTTATTGGACTATCTTAGAGAACTAGTTTGGGACCCGCACCAACTAGAAATTCGAGTCATTTCTTGACTCCTTGCAGTTTCGTATGGATGGTTATAAATCCTTAACATTTCGTTGAGTCGATTAAAACCAACCTAACGAAATTCGAGTCGAGTACTCATAGGATCTAAAGCCTTAGGAAGCTCATCGTGACTTCCGCGCACTCTCACGATGCACGAATACCGCAATTCACTCATTCGATGCACATCGACACTAAAATTTACATCACATATACATTTATATTTTTGTAATTAATTAAAACTGAAAATATTTCTTTAAAATAATTGATCACAGGATAAAATTTTGAGAAAAAAATTGAATTTGACGTGTTTTCGCCCGAGTCGTCGCCGAGGTTGTTCGGATGACCCCAGACGACAAAATTGACTGCGCCAACACGTCCAGAGTGTCAATTTTAGCAAGGAAGGACATATGCATCACTATAATCCCTGACAGGCATAAATGGCACGAAAATCGGAGTATTTTAAAAAAATAAATGAATAAATAAAAATGATAATATAAAACACTAATCCTACTTAACCTAAATACGTGCACGCCACGACTTAAGCTTCCATGGTTCGGTCGCCTGTGCCCTAGCGTTCCCTCCACGACTTGTCGAGGTGACTCCTTGATTCACTCTGCACGAAGCTTCTTCTCCCTCTGGGTCTGAAGCGTTCGTCCCCTTTGACCCACACGACCGTATGTTGATTCACTTCATAGCCTCCCTTTGTGGTATGATATCGGTTACCCGAGCCTTTGGCGCTTGTTTCCTTTAATTAGCTAGGTTCTGCGATGCCCCGTCATCCATCGATGATACAACTACACTCCCTCTTCCTCTCCCTCCCGTTCTTCTTCTTCTAGTAAAACCCCATGGGGGGAGGTCATGTAAGGGGTTAAGAAAATTTTGGGTCGGGGGGAGGTTCGGCTGAAATTTCTACTCGGTTAGGCTTGGAGCTGGTGGGCTTAGCTTCGTGTTGGAATTCTATGGCGTTCTTTGTTCTCTTTCAAAAGGCTCGAACAAGGCAACTTCTTTCCTTTCTGCTATTCTTTTCTACTCGACAGAGGCTCAATAAGCCCAAGAGAATAAAAAAATCTTAAGCAAGATTTTACTTCAAAAAATTATACTTGATTACCTTGCCTGGATTTTCCTTTTGAAATTATTATTAATTGCTATGAATGATTAGGCCTTTGGCAAGTTTGTTGAGCCTAATTTAATTACCTCATCTTTTTTTCTTAGCTGAGGGTTTAGACTTGTAAATGGCAATGCTTCAAGTGTTATGCATGTGAAGATCTCTTTCTTTTGTTCTTATTACACCTGATTTTTATGCCATCCACCTTCTTTAGTTTATGTGAAGTCCAAATGTTGTTTCACCCCTATATATTTGGTGTTTTCTTTGTCGATTCATTCCCTGCTATCTTTACTCGCATGCTGCATTACCTGGGCCTTTTTTAGGGCATTTGGGTTGCACGTGTGCAATGTTTTTGAACTCTTTTGGTTGTGGGATCTTGAGTTGGTTCAGTTCAGTTTTGTGGAATTTTGTAGCCTTGGTGTTATGAGCTGGTTCAGTTCAATTTTGTGGAATTTTGTAGCCTCGGCTTTATGAGCTAGTTTGGTTCAGTTTTATCGAGTTTTGTGGCTTCGGTTCTATGAAGCTGGTTTGGTTTGGATTTGTAAATTCCTTGGCTTCAGTTTTACTAAGAGCTTCAGGTATGTTTTTATTCATCGGTTGTGAGGCGATTTTGGTGCTCTATTTGTGGGAAAATATTTGCGTACATAAGACGTATGCAGCGATGCGTACGTCCAGAGGTTATTCAGGGGGTACAGGAGGGTTATATCGGGGTTATATTATACCCCGGGGTTATACTCCTCTGTAACCTCCCTGTAACCTCTTTGTAAACTACCTGTAACCTACAAATGAATTCCGCGCTTCTATAGTTTCATGGGTATAAATAAGTTACACGGAGGTTACAGGGGAATTACACGGAGGTTACAGGGGGGTATAACCCAGATATACCCCCCTGTACCCCCTGAATAACCCCTGACGTACGCAGCGCTGCGTACATCTTATGTACGCAAATATTTTCCCTATTTGTGGGAATGATGTAGGGGCTTTTGGAGCTTTGTTTTGTTTCTTCTTTGTTGCCCTTCTCTTCAAAACATATGTGCATGGTTACTTGTTACTTTGGGGCTTAATGGAGTGGGGTTGTTGTTTGCTTCCTTCAGTTGGTTTGGAGTTGTTATATTATTATTGTCCCACTCAAGTTATATGTGTTTGGGCTCTTCTTGTGTTGTGTTGAAATTTGCCTCCCTGCTGTCCTTACCCGAAACATGTTGTTGGGCTCTCCTTATGTTGGTTTTGATTGTTCCCTTGTTGCCCCTACCTGAAATTTGCAGTTTGGGCTCTTCTTGTAATGTGTTGGGATTTGCCTCCCTGCTGCCCTTACCCAAAATATGTTGTTTGAGCTTTCCCTGTGTTGGTTTGGTGATTCCCTTCGCTGCTCTTACCATCTGCTGCTTTTAAGGTGGGATTAAATGCTTTAATCTTCGTTGTCAGGAAAATTCGAGTAGCTTTTTCGAGATTGGTTTGCTTGATGTTTTTTTTTTTTTTTGGAGAGTTTCAATGCCTGATTCTTTGGGCTGAATTGACTGCAGTTCGGAGCCCTTTTAATACTTGTTGGGGAGGTCTAGTTGCAATTTGGACCCCTTTTGGAAGTGCGGCTTTTGGGCAGGTTTTGGATTGAAATGAGTGCAGCTTGGAATCTTTTAAAGTTTCTTTTGAAGATGTTTTGGGCTAGTAATTGGAACCTTTCGATACATTTCTTTTAGGTTGTTATATCGGCGGTTTGGAAAAGAGTTGGCTATTGATAAATGTACTCATTTTGATATTTATTTGAGGTATTCTATTGGGTGAATATTTGAGGCTAACCTTCCTACCGTTTTGGCCTCTTATACTATTTTTGAAAGTGGGTTAGCCTTCTTTCTTTTTCCATTTATTTCTTTTCTGGTTCTCTTTCCTTGCTTTTTGGTTTGGTTTAGGTGTTTCTGTCTGAAAACATAAACGCGTATATATAGTTGTCGCTATATATGAACCATCAAGCAGGGGTCATAAGTTGGACGCTCTTTTTTGGGTTCAAGAGTCATGATGACAAAGGCATCCGGTGATAGAGCGGAATAATATTGCATCCTACGACATCGAGAACCGACCCAGGGACCCGGTGAAAACATAAGATGACAATATTATTCACCGACACTAGACTAGCGATGTCCCTTGCCTTCTTGGGTTGCTAGTGCTCCTAATCCGGCAGTGTGATCGACTTGTGGATAATTAAGTTTATAAAATACAACGATAAGAACAGATACGATATTTACAAAGTATTTCGACTGCTAAAATAGAAATTAATTTTGCCTATATGCATGCCAAAATATAAATTTTAATTAATATAATCTGATTGTCCACTTGTCAATTACCTGCACTGAGCTAAGGATTGCCCTCATAAGATTGTATTGTTGGAAATTTCTAGTTGAATGTCGGGCTCTATACATACGGATGACTGATAGTTGCCTTCGAAGTCCCACGAGAATAACTAAATGTGAGCCTACCCCGACCTGAATGTTAACGATTTTCTTTCTTTCCTCGGATTTTCATATGTTGCCTACGGTCTTATTGGAGTCTTTATAGATCACTCGTAATTTTCTTCGAGTTTTTCTCGTATTTCCAAGGTTTTCTTCGAGTTGTCGTGGGTCATTTGTGACTTTCCTTGAGTTGTCCAAGTGACGTTTGCTATTCAGTTTTATTTATATAAATGTATGCTTACCCATCTGTTATTTTTTTTTCACTATACTCGTTTACTTTTACCTGCGACACTGACCCAATTTACAGGACCAGCAAACCCGTCAGGTACATGGGTTTATTTTATATTTACTGTATTTTATTGTCTGTACTGCACATTATGTTGTCTTTCTTTATTTACCATTTTTTTTTACCGCACTTTATTGCAAATACATATAGTTTGTGCTTACGATGTTACTGTTTATTGTTTACTGCGCTTCGTAGCATGTTTCTGTTTTATTATCCATGTTACTTCTACAGACTTGCAAGGGTCTTCAGGATAAAGAACAATAGGACACCCGGTTTAGGAGGCACTCTATGGCGAGCCACTGACCTAACAATTGTATATATACACACACTAAAACCCTGAACCTATTATCGACATGTTAAGAAGTTTAGAGTATCCTTTCCAGGAAGCGGAACGGAGAAGCGAGCGGACGGAGGGCGACGATTGAGACCATAACAGCGAAGCAAAAGACGATTTTCAATTGGAATTTTCATAGCATAAACAACAAACTCATAGGACTTCAAGGTAATCCGCTTATTGCGACATAAATCCTCACTTCCGTTTTAGGCCTTTACACCATTCTATTGTGCATTACAAGTCTTTATTTTCTTTAGGATTCTGAGGTCGTCATTCGGTACGACGTAAATTCTCCTATCTTCCTAGGTCATTTGCACGATCGGGTATCATACTAGTGTAAGTCCTAACTAATAAAACTGACAGGATTAAACATCAAATAACATCTCTTCAAAATTAAAGTCTAAAAGTAGGATAGTTGGGAAATCACGGAGTTCCCCCTCGGATCTGTGACATCCCTACCCTTCACTCATTTGGCTCTTGAAAATAATTGTTCCTATTTTGAGCTCTTCTCTTTTGATTTTCTTATATTCAACATTGGAAGCTTAAACTTTGAAATCTTAAAGACAGAACCACTGATATTGATCGAGAGTCTTCTTAAGTGATTTCAATCTTTTAAGATGTAATTAACTATAGGGGTTTGCCTCTACAGGGAACTTAAAAACTCAGTTTAACATAAACCCTATTTAATCTTCAGTATTAAATAGCGGAACTTGTCGGCTTATAAAAAAAAGAATTTTGCAGACCAAACGGACATCACAAACTCTTTAGTTTATGTAGTTAAACCTACTAACAAATGGTATGTTTATTCTTCGGGATAGTACATTACTTGTGGTATCGTGCTCAACCATCTGGACCGTCAAATATGTGAGGTCCCTTCAGTCTCACTTTTCTAAATTAAAATATTATTATTTTCCAAAATTGTATTCATATATAAATTAAATTGAAACATTATTTTTCAAAGTTAAAATATTACTTTCCACAACATTATTGACTGACACCGTGTCCAGAGCGAGCGAGAAGAAAGAAGGCAACAAGGGTTTCTGGCGATTTCTGGCATGCAGTAAGATGGGAGTTGTGGTAGCCTTCATACGCAGTGGAAATGAGAGCTTCAGTGCAGGCAGTGAAAAGAAGTTCTAGCCAAGGGAGGCGAGGTGTGGTCTATCGCTTGTTGCGACAGAAGACGGACAAAGAGGAAGAAGGCATGGGCTAGCATGAACAGAGAAAGGACTGGCAGGAGATGAACGAGTAGAGGGTTTTGGACTGGAAGAGAATGATTGGGAAGAACAGTGGATGTGAGGGTTTCTATCATTCTTTTCTGAGATGCCTTCGAGGAAGTTATACTTTTTACTTCAAACAAAAGTGTTTCTTGCGAATAGTTACATGAGCGAGAGCAAGAAAAAAATTTAACATGTGGACTTTCACATATAAGAAGCTTAACTTATTTAAATTTAATCATATATTAATAAAATAAGATTTAATTTGCATTTATTAAACCTATATAGATTTATGTTGTTTGATTTTAATGTGTGCGTGTGGACGTCTTGTGCGTAAAATTTCATATTGTCATTCGTGCACAAGTTAGCTTCGCATTTTACATTCGTGTTAACATTATTTGAATGACTTCGAAAGATATTGAAACATTTTCAAACTAACTTGCATGATATCGCATCCAATTTTTATTTTTGAAATTATGTTCGCCCATATTAAATTAAGAAATTTATATTGAGATCAGCAGTTTTCACTAACGATTTAGAGGCATTACTTGTATAGAGTTAGACGTGAGGTGTTTATAAATCATAGAGCTTAAGGTATATATTCACTAAGAAAGAATTAAACTTGAGGTAGAGAAGATAGCTAGAGTTTATAAAGGACTTTGGAAAGGTAGATGTGGTTGTATATGTGCTGAGTACGAAGACTTCAGATAATTTAAATTAGTTGATTATTCAATAGGAGCAATTAATCAAAGATATGGATAAACTAGAGTAGTCAATGAATGACTATAATGATGAGAGCATGATTTAGTTAAATCATTTTATGGTTCAATCTACCTTAAAATACAAAATCAGAGATTCACTAGCTAGATATGGTATTATTCATGCAGTTCAAGACAGACAGTTTGGAGAAATGTATGATGGATGGACGTGACCTATTGAAATACAAAGATAGCATATATGCTCTAGATGTGGATAGTTTGAGAAATAAAATTCTAGAGTAAGCACATTTATATGGTCATACTATTCATCTAGGGGGTAATAAAATATATCAAGAGCTCAAAAAATATTTTGATGGCCATGCTTGAAAATAAGTGTTTATAGAGTATGTGGCTAAATGTCTTACATGTCAACTGATGAAGTCAGAGCATCAAAGGTTAGGTAGTCAATTGAATCATTGTCAATACCAAAGTGAAAATTGAAGGATAGTCATGAATTTTATGGTTGATTTGTCTAGATCAAGGCAAGGACAAGATATTATTTGGGTCATATTTATTACCACTCAAACAAATAGATCATGTGGAGATGTTAGCAAGCTTATGTGGATGAGATTGTAAGATTGTATAGGATTACCAAAATTCATAATCTCAGATTGAGATGAAAGATTTACATTCAGATTGTGGAGAAAGATTCAAAAGATTTTCGGTACAAGAATAACTTTTAGTATAGCTTTTCATCCTCAGAAAAATGGTCGATCAAAGATGACTAATCAAATAATAAAAGATATTCATTTATGTGTATTTAACTTTGGTGGAGGATGGGAGTCACATGTATCTTTAATAATTTTTTTTATAATAATAGTTATCAGACTAATATTGAAATGACTTCATATCAAACTCTATGGAAGAAAGTGCAATAGACCATTATGTTGGTTTGAAGTAGGAGAAAGAAAAATCATTGCGGCAGATTTAGGAGATGATACAATTGAGAAAATTCGACTAATCAGAATATATTGAAGGTTGTGCAGGATAGACAAAGAAATTATTATGTGCCACACAAAGACCGGTGAAGTTTGCAGTGTGAGTTTATTTTTACCAAAATCAATTTATCGAAAGGTATGCAAGATTTTAGAAAAACGGGAAAGTTGATTCCATGAAATATATAGGTCTATATGAAATTATGGAACAATTTGAAAATGTGACTTACAAATTGGCTCTACTACTTCACATGCAGGAAGTACATAACGTTCGTCATATTTCTTCACTTAAGAAGTATATTGTCGATGATCAAATAGAGTTATTGCGGATTCAATTGATATACAACATGATTGGACATATAGAGGAGTTTGAGACGATACTAGATTATGATATTAAGAAGTTGCGTGATAAACGGATTCTATTTATAAAGATTCTATGAAAGCATATATATGAAAAAGATACTACTTTGAAGAAAATTTCAGATATGCAAAAAAAAATAGCTATAGCTATTTATTTGAGGTATGTTAATTTTTAAATTTTATGGATGAAATTTTTATGAGGGGAGGTTATAATGATTGTATAAATAATAATAATAATAATAATAATAATAATAATAATAATAATAATAATAATAATAATAATAATAATAATAATAATAATAATAATAATAATAATAATAATAATAATAATAATAATAATAATAATAATAATAATAATAATAATAAAAGAAAGAAAAATTTTGATGTCGGTTCGAAAGGAATAACTACCTACATAGTTTTAATTAGGAGAGAAATGCCTCCTTTCGAATTAGACGAATAGAGAGAGGCAGAGCGAGAGTGAGATGTAGAAGCCTGGGAGTATGAGAAGGAAGCCACATACCTTGCTATCAACACCACATTCAAGTGAAGGGAGTCGACATTACACGTAAACTTTTTGGCAATCTGCGTTTGTCTAGGGCAAGAAGACGACGTCACTACTTGCGAAGGAGGTGTGCATGACAGTTGGTGCGTTGAAGCCTGCACTTGAGATGATGTCGCGCGTGCGATCTAGGGGGAAGAGGAAGAAAAAGAGCAATGCAGGGAAGAGCAACTGAGTTGAGCAGAAGATTGCACTGCTTGTGGGAGAAAAATCTGTGTGTGTTGAGGCCAAAGGGAGGAGTAATCGGGCAGCTTTGTGTTTGATAGAAGGGAGCGAACCCGCGTGTGGGGAAGTACAATCGAGCCTTTGAGGAAATAAATTTTATGGTTTTATGCTTTAATTATGTGAATAATTTGATTTATTTTAGCAAATATTATTAAATTAATTTTAGATTTTCTTAACCAAAATGAGTGATTATAATTAGTCGAGTAATCAAATTAAAGGACTCGAAGAGATCAAATCAACATTTGTGCAAAGGAAGGAGATAATCTAAAGTAAGCTCATAGTTAATTTTTTCTTTTGGGATTTTATATATTTAAATGAAAAGTATTAATTATTTTTTTATGGATTAAAGCCAGAAATTAAAAATTTTCATTACAGAAGATCAATATAATTATGAGAGGTGTTCAAAGAAAGAACCAAAAAAATTTATCTAATGTATATTATTAATTCAAAAAAATTTATGAAATTCAAATGAAACTATTAATTTAAGATGTAAATTATTTATAGTTTTAGACATAAATCATGATAAAACAAATAACATATCAACAATAATAGATAATTTGATAGAATATAATGATTCACATTTTTAGGCATCAAATAAAGAAGGAAATTGAAGGTTCAGTGTGACCAAAATCAAGTATAAGCAAGGTGAGTACTTATTGTTTTATATGCATTATATTTGTTTTCATTTATTTTAAGATACTTATCATTTCAATTAAATATTTTATTATTTCAAACAGGCTTAAAAGTTTTTCTATGATTAAAAATAAATAAGAAAAAAATGAAATGATTGCAATATGATTAACATTGCTCCACCTTTTATATTGCAAAAAAGGAAGAATATATGAAGTTAATAATTAAAAAAATAAATTATAAAGTATATGAAAGATAAATGATTAATCTATTAGGAGCCACCTCCTTTTAGTACTATTTGGGGATGTTATTATACACGTGCATGTTAAACGTAAAAAAAAATAGTATATGATGTCCATTTATAATATAGAATAATAATAATTGTTATAATACAAAATTGTAAAAGAAATGATAAGGAATTTATCTTTAAGGCATAGAATTTTGGTGATATTCTTAAGATGATATCTTAAAATAATATTAAATGAAAAAAAAATAAATGATTAAAAGAATAACGATATAATTGATAAAATAATTTAATTAAAATTTTATAAAATAAACAATATAAAATATACTCTATTGACCACTCAGCATATTCTTTTAAGCATTCATATTAGACATTTGCATATAAAAATTAAAGCATAACAAATTGGTAATTATTCACAAAGTTGTTTTAAATTTAACATTTTATTTAATTGCTCTTTCAGGAAAAGCTCGACTAGACTGATATGGCTGATAAAAGAAAATTTATTCACAAAAGAATAGGAACAGTTGAAAATAGATAGCAGATGTTGCATTTTATGGGTAACATTTTATCGCTTTTATCGCATTACATCTTTTGCACTTTTTGACTGGATGATCTTTATATATTTTTAATTTTAGAGGATATTTACTTGTATATAATAGATTAGTGGCTCCTTTTAGTTAAATGTTACAACGAACTAATATTACTATTCAGAAATATTTATTTTATCGTTCGGTCATCCATTCTTGCCTTGATTAACTCTAAGTTCTCAAGCTGGGTCGTGACAATATGAATGCTTGATGAAGTGATAGAAGAGACTAGAAAACATTTGGTGGCCCAAGTTGTGACAAATAATGCTAATGTTTATAAGACAATTGGCAATAAATTTACAGAGAAAAGAAATTATATATATTAGACACTGTGTTGCACACTTTATATACCCAATTTTTTAAAAAGATTGGTGACTTGCCCCGACATAAAAATGCACTTGCCAAAGCAAAAGAAATCAGTAAATTAATCTAAAATGATTCTTGGGTATTTCCCTTGATAGCAAGTTTTATATTAAAAAAAAAAAATTCCTAAGCCCTATTATAATTAAATTCATCTGAACTTATTTAGCTCTATAGATATGTTCAAAGCTAGGCAAATATTGGAGAAAATGTTCACTTCTACTCGATAACTTAACCATGCATAGGCAAAGAAAGCTAAGTGGAAATAAATCAGAAAAATTACTTTAAACAAACTAGAATGGTCAAATATCAGATATGCTATAACAACCATAAGGCCATTGATTCAGATTTTGAGGTGCATGTAGAGAAAAACTTAGCTATAGGGTGTATTTAAAATGCAACAAAAAAGGAGAATGAATTAAATTAGAAGGGAAAGAGGCCACCCATAAAATGATTTTGAATATCATTGATGAGAAACGGTTGTTGCAATTCCACAAATATTTGCACGTTACCTGATAATTCCATAACTCTCAATTCCAACTAAGAACTCTAATAACTCTCAGATTAAGGGTCCGTTTGGGAGGGCTTTTAGACCGTGGCGGGGCATCATTTTCATAAAAAACTGGCCGCAGGTTCGACCCGCAGCTCTCGTTTCTTCTCTTTATTTTTACTACATAGCCCTCATTAACCTTCGCGTTCGTCGTCTGCCCTAACCTTCCCTGCGGAGCTCTCGCTTCCATTGCCCTAACCTCTCGTTTCGGTCATCTTCGTCCTCCAATATCCACTTTTCCTATCTTCTCTGGTGGATTTGCTCCTATTTTTTGACATGTTTTAGTTTCTCATTTCTGCCCTCAGCCGCTTAATAGTTGTTGATGTTGCGATGTTTCCGTAGGTTATTATTATTATTATTATTGAATGTTTTGAGTGAGAATTTGGCCAATTATCTCATCCTTCAAATGCTTTTCCCTAAAATTTACATGTGGCAAGAGATCGATTTCTACACAATGTTTTCGTTGCATTCCTTCATTCTTTCTTAAATTCTATCCTCTCCTTATTTGATGGGTTTTGTCTTTGTGGTTTATGGTCTCTCTCCTTATTTGATGATTTGTCTGTTGTGATTTGTGGTTTCTGGATTTGTGGGATTGATCTTTGTGGTTTGTGGTCTATGTTTTTTGTTAATTCATGGCTAATCGGTATGCAATGCTATTTGATTAGCTGTTGTGGTTTGCTAATTCATGGTGGAGTTGTTCTCTATATTTGTCATGTATAAAAAGGGTTAGTAGAGATGTTGATTTCAATTGGTTAATAATGTAAATTTTGATGCTTAGTTTTTAGAAAGGATTTTGCTTATACCACTTCTAAGCGAGGTAGAGAAGAAGTTGGTTAAACTGTGGAATGTTTTCTTGATTTCAATTGGCTATACATAAAAAATTATGAAGCTTGGGAATTATAATGGGTTTCTCTATTAGCACTTTTTTGCCATGTGGAGAAGAAGATTTGGATTGCTTTATTTGTTATTTTATTTTATAAGTTTTACTTTTAGTTTGTAAAAATTTATGTGGATTAGTTCTTTTCATATTAGTAGTGGGCAGGATAAAATAACGCATATCCTCTGTTATGAGGGACAAATATGATTGTTATCTCTGTCTAAAGTAGGTTGAATTGGGAAGTAGACCAACTACATATTTTAACAAAGAGAAATGGCATTCAGTGGTGTGTACTGGCATACGACTCAATTCTTATGTATTTACCCGTGGGTTGCACTATGCTCTACTATGCATTCAGTGTGTGTAGTTGTGAAAGTTTAGGGGTGAGCTTTTTAAACACACAAGAATTTTTTGCTATGTGTGTAAGTGCATACTAAAGGTGTGCTATGTATGTAAGTAAATAAGATATGTTTACTTACATAAGAATTCAGTGATGTAAGAACATAAGGAATGGGTGTTATGTAAGCACAAAAGAAATGTTACACGATGAAATTTTATGCGTGAGATTTTTAAATACAAAAGAATTATGTGCCATGTGTATAAGTACATAAGAAATGTGCTTTTGTTTGGAATACATAAGAATTATATGATGTGTGGAAGTATATAAGAATTTATGTTCTATTTGTATAAGTGCATAATAATTTATGTGCTAGGTGTAAGCTTTGATTGAAATACATAAGAAATTGGTTCTTTATTTTGGAATACATAAGAAATCTTCTTTGTAAATACATAAGAATTGGTGGGATTGCTCTATTTAGATAGAAAGGTGGCATTTCAACATATATTTGGAATATTTGCTTACGCGTGATTAAATTCCTATGCATTTACACATTTAACCACTAATCATATATTTTCACATATATGAGACCTAACATAAGTGCATAAGTTCTCTTTTTGGTGTGATATTACATATTTTTGAACATAAGAACTATGTGTTATGTTTGTAAATAGAAAAGACCTATGTGCTTTGGTTTGTAAATATTGTGAGATTGCTATGGATTTGGTGGGATTGATTTATTTTAATATATCGTTAGAATATTTACTTACAATCACAATTCTTATTGCTTTCACATATCTATTAATGTTTCTCATGGCTATTTCATTTATACATTTATACATTTGGATTTAGAAAATTTGAGTGAAAATTTGAGGTCGAGGTGGTGCCGATGTAGGTGGTGTTAGGGATGGTATTGCCAATGTGGCTGGAGGGGTTGGGGATGGTGGTGTGTGCTCGTATGTGTAGATGTGGTGTTGTGGGGTGCGCGATGGTGTTGTGGTCTTCTGTGTAGATGTGTGGTGGTGTGTGTGGGGAGGGGTGGATGTGTTGGCATGTGTGTGGAGGGGTGGTTGTGTGGTGGTGTGTGGAGGGGTGGCTGTGTGGTTGTGTGTGTGTGTGGAGTAGATGTGTGTGGTCATTTGTGTGGAGGGGTAGATGTGTGGTGGCCAAATGCGTGGAGGGGTCGATGTGGCGGCCATGTGTGTGTGGAGGGTTGTAGATGTGTGGGGGTGGTGTGTGATAGACTGTTTGCATGTGCATATATTGTTACATTTTTGTTTATATTACTTTATTTTTTTCATCATAGTAATACAATGGTTAAGACTAAAGAGGCTGGTACACCCGCAATTTGGCACAAATAAATAAAAATGATATTTTGTGACCTTTGCCTCAAGGGGATCAATATGGGAAATAAGCCTATTTCCTATTTCAACAAGGAAGCATGGCATAAACTATTAGATTCGCATGAGTTCCAATGCAAGCATATGTAGTAAGCATGTCTAAGTTTGTTCTTTGGTATAGAGATAAATTTAAACAACAAACCTGGGAACTTTGCAGAATCAATGTAGGTTGTTGCTTCGGGAACTGTGTGGACAGTGAAAAATGCACCTGCCACAATGACATTGCTAAGTAATAAATGTCTGTAGTACAGAAGAAAAAAAAAAGTACAACGCCGAACATAATTGCTTCATGGCCTTTTTACTCTTTCTTGATCGCTAAATTAAACTAAGGGAATTTGTGAAATTGAACCTGAAAACTAAATCTAGGCCTACTAGTTTACAAGAAATTTGTGACTGACTGCACAACAAAAATCATATCTGATCACTTTTTAGGATATTTACACACATCCACACAAAAACAAATACATATGCCTTGGCTTAACAAAGATAAGGCAAGGCTATTCAAATAGGCAATAAAAACAACCTTTAACAATTGATTATCTTTGCACTCCTGAATTTTCTCATTCTTTCGCACCAGTATGATGTAATTTAAATTTTTCATACATTCACTCTTCTGAGGTAACAAAACCACTTGGACAAGTTGAATTGGCATATAAATGAGAATTTTAAGATTTATGCATGGTAAACTTAGGAAGAACCTTTGAATATCATATTTTATAGGCTTGGTGGGGGTAACAAATATTATAATTAAGATAATCAATATTTGAGTTGAGGTCCAGACATATATAACAGAGCACATATGATGGATCAATAGGATAGGTAGATAAAATGAATGAGTAAGAAATATAAAGGAAATGTAGAGACCTATAACATGATTACAAGTTGTACAGGAACACGTGCTCAAGTAGAACTCTGTAGATATGAACAGAGAGGAAGCATTCAATAATCTGATCAAAATAGTCATCTTCCAGATAATGATGATCAGAATAATGATAACGTATTCTTAATTTTCAAGAATTAATAAACAATTAAGATCGGAGGCCATGTCCTGATTTTTTTTGTGGAATCACAACAAAATTTTGTTAAACACCCAAAACTGTAGAAAGTTTGAAAATGCAGATAGAATAAAACATACAAGGAATGTGAAGACTCCCGTCACAGCAAGAACTGTAGCTTTTCTACAAAAAATCTGATTAAACAAAGCATAAGTATGTATTCCATAGCATCAATCAAATTAAACATGAGTAAAAAAAAACAGACCGGATCAGCTTCAAGAGGTCTTCCAAATTTGGGGACTAAAGCCTCAATGAAACGCCTTCTAGCGCCGACAAATGTAACTGCGTCCATGACCTACACGTACTCATTAAATTAAAAGTAAACTGACAAGGCTATAAGGTGAATAAGCAGGCAGCTAATAATGTTTTAGCGAAAAAGAAAGAAAGCAATATTAAAAATCCATGCCAAGAAGCAAGCTAGAACATGACCACAAAAAGCACGTGCTAACTACATGTTGCAATAGCTGGAAATATTTAGATCAGAGATTATTGGGTTCAAATGCAATTGATAGTATTTAATGTAGAAAATTCTCATTCAACGGAAAGAGAAAAACAACTATGAACTGTAGAAATTATAATCTTCTATAGGTTCATGGAGCATTGAGTTTCTTTTATGAATATAACTGACACTCCAAACACTAGGCCAACATGAGTCGCCAACATCTCCATTCTGATAATAGCAACACCAGTCACATACAACAATAACAATATCATTATCCCACTACATGAATCCTTTTTCTCCACTGTGTCCTATTTTTCATTTAATTCTAAAATTAAGATCATTTTGTATACAACATGCCCAAATCTTTTTAGATCTATCTCTACCTATTGTGGCATAAGTCTAATATAAAACATCTACTCTCCTAACAAGGTCACCAGATGGTTGACATATAATGTGAACAAACTATCAAAAGTGACTCTCTAATCTTATCTGCCACCGGAGTTACTCCAACCCTTTCAGGTATATATTCGTTTCTCATTTTGTCTCTTAGTGTAAAATCGAGTATTCTCATCTCAACAACACTTAACTTAATTTTATGCATTCTACGTCATAAAGCAATGCAAGAAACACAGTTATCTCATACAATTTCTCTTTAGTTCTAATCAGTACGTTTCTATCACACAATTAGCCTGATGCATTCCTCCACTTCAACCATCCAACTTGAATTCTATTAATAACATCCTCATCTATATCAAAATCACTTCGAACAATAGACCCGAGATATATAAAATGTTCATCCCTTTTAATTAATTGTTCACCCATTCTTACAACACAATCACTATATCTACTAGTACTAAAATTACATTTCATGTATTCAGCTTTAGATCAACTCAAATAAAAGCCTTTAGACCCTAAAGCTGACCTCAATAATTCTAGTTTTTTCTAAACTCTTTCTACTCTTATCCACAAGAATATCATCAGCAAAAAACAGACATCAAAGTACATCCTCATGTAAATGTCCTGTAAAAGCATTCATAACTAAAGAAAAAAATAAAGGCTTAAAGTCGATCCTTGATGTAATGCAACTAAATTAGAAAAATACTTGGTTAATCCTCTTTGTGTTCGAACACAATTAACAGCCCTAGAATACATATCTTTAATGAATTGAACATAAGCAATATCAACAACTTTTTTTTTTCTAGAATTCTCGAGAGTACTTCTCTTGAAACTTTATCATAAGCTTTTTCCAAATCAACAAAAAATCAAAAGTAGATCCTCCTTATTCTCTATATACCTTTCCATCAAACCTGCCAATCAATGTATAGTTTCCATAGCAGACATGCAGGACATGAATCCAAACTGATTTTGAGGAAGGGATGCTAGTCACATGAAAAAAAAAGAAACACAATATTCAAGAAGAAGTTAAGAGCAACCTAAAAATCTCCTTAAAAGATGGAGATAATGACATCAGAACCGCCAAAAAAAAAACATCAAAATATTTTCGTCTCATTTTTTTCTTGAAAGGCCTCAAACAAAGCATCTTGAAATAAATTAAAAGTCATTGATATAGATGCATATTGTAAAAATAAAAATAATTTAGCAAAGAAATGATCATTGACCAAAGAAAAATATGTTGAAATTTTCATACATATTTTACACTGTTTTTTATGATATTGCACTTTAAAGAAAGGTATTTTTGATGTTTTGTTGCAAGAATGATGAATTAGGGTCATTGGAGAAAAAAGATGCAAAAATGAGCGAATTTGGGGTGAAAATGACCAAAATGTGAAAATTTGAACTAGGGCGCCGACGGCGAGCCCAACAGCGCCGACGGCAGACTTTTCCCGAGACTCAGATTTAATTCACTTAGAAGGCCCGCGCCCTCAAGGCCGCCGACGGCCAGCTCGGCGGGTATGTCCCTCCACGACATTCTGCATGAATGAGGACGAATTTTGGAGGGATGCTTAGGCAACTCTTGGGAAAACTCTTCAACAACTTTAAAAGAAGATTTTGACCGAAAATAGAGAGGGTCCTGGAGGTTAGAGAGATTCTATTAGTGTAGAGAGAATTTACTAGAGTATCTAATTTGTGAGAAATTCTTTGAGAGATTGAAAGAGTTGAGGGAAAGTGAGAGATTTCTTCCTCCTTACCGCTTCGAAGAGGAATTATGAGTGCTGTAAAGAAAGGAAGAGATTCAGAGGAACTTCGAGAAGTTTGTTTAGGGAGAAATTAAAGATAAGTTTATTTACTTGTTGTAGTTTGTATGACTTTGCTTTTATATATGAATTTCGAGTTTTGTTGTATTTTCCCCATGAAATCTGAGTAGTTTTCTTTGTTTTTCTCCTTGTCTTGAGATTTGTGAAATGGTGATTCGAATTGGTAAAGCCATGAAAATGTTAAAGAAGTTGTGATGATCTTTTCACTTCGATCTTAATTTACTTTCAATTTGGCCAATTGATTTGTTAAAATATGTTGAGTTTTACAACTAAAGTGAAGATTACATCCAAGATTCAGGGAGGTCAAAGCCCTTGGAAGTTGGGTGCAAATAAATAGGGAAATAATATTATCGAGCGTAGAATTGGAGATTTTAGAGTGACAGACTAAAATCCCCAATTC